>NC_047511.1:47783326-47836157 GCF_902827115.2 Pseudochaenichthys georgianus | reverse complement strand
TGTGTGTGTGTGGTGTGTGTGTGTGTGTGTGTGTGTGTGTGTGTGTGTGTGTGTGTGTGTGTGTGTGTGTGTGTGTGTGTGTGTGTGTGTGTGTGTGTGTGTGTGTGTGTGTGTGTGTGCAGAGAGGGCATCACTGCGTAGAGACGCAGAAAGAAAGAGCAACATAGAAACCACGTTTGAACCACCGTGTGCACGGCGGCACGATCACTGGGAGCACAGCGCTCAGGAGCAAGGCATCACCATGACAACACAAAGCAGCTTTGCTTGGGCCTTCAACTTGGGCAACCGCTGACCGAGCAGCGAGCACAGAACACAGAGTAAGCACCACGATGTCTACTCCACATGCAAACATGTCCCTGCTGCTGCTGCTGCTGCTCTCCAGGTCCCCACACTCTGCAGTGGAGACCCCGAGAGTTCAGGCACTCTGAAGAGCCCCATGACACTTGGCATGGCTCCAGGGTCTTGTGGAAGGAGGTGAGGAGGGTATTGATGGTCCATTCCCATCACCTCGGGGCGTATAGAGCCTTCAATCGTGTGCAAAGAAACAGTTGGAACACAACGTACTCGGCTTCTACAAGTTTAGTGCTGCTCAGCTCCTGATTGGTCAGAATGTGGGCTGATCACAAATCACTAGCGTCTATCCAACACATGTGGAGTATTTGACGTAGGATATATTTAATACACTTGAATTACTATCTAAGATCACACACATCGTAGCATTAAAGTGCACCATGTCTGTGGTGGTGCCGGGCCTGTGTGTGTGTGTGTGTGTGTGTGTGTGTGTGTGTGTGTGTGTGTGTGTGTGTGTGTGTGTGTGTGTGTGTGTGTGTGTGTGTGTGTGTGTGTGTGTGTGTGTGTGTGTGTGTGTTGCTGTCCAGTATTTACGAGTAGTGTTTTCTTGAGAGATCACAAAGATATTTGAATATAATAAATCACAAAGTGGATTCCTACCTGAGCTACAGACCAGTAGCATCATCAGCAGCAGCAGGCGATCCATGTCTCTCTCTCTCTCTCTCTTTATTCTGAGCGTCTCGTGTTTTGTCCTCGCATTATATCAGCGTAAAGCGAGAGGTGGAGTCTCTCTGGAAGCATATCTGATGGTGTGGATATGGTATTGATATCTGATGGTCACTTCCCGCTCTCTCCTCTCTTCAGCTACTTGTCACATCGTCACATCAGAGGCTGAACATGGTCCTATTTTGAGGGAAATGATCCAGCGCTCGTCTTTAGAAGGAGAGCAAGGAAACGTAAATGTCTCATTTAAAATAATGCTGTGATCCTCATGAACCTGTTAAGCCCGAGAGCCCCCGGTACCGGGGCCTGCAGGGTCTTTTCTCACGAAACTGTGTCTCAGGGCTTCTTACCCTAGTTAGTGTTCTTTCTTTTTATTCATGCATATGTTACTAATCACTCCCCTTTGAACCTGTTGTGTTTCTGTCCTAGAGGACACATTGGAATGATGTCTTGCTCATTTTGTGATATTCACACTGAAGAGAATGATTTGCCCTAGACCTCTGAGAGAGTCAATAACGTATAATATATTACTATCCTATAGTAAGGCAAGGCAAGGCAAATGATCAGATAACTCTTCTCTCTGATAAGCGTCCATCACCAACCAACCACTCAACAGAACGTCTCTAAGGGACTGAAACATTGCAATAGTAAATATCACACATTTTCCTAAAAATATTGTTACATCTACTTGGTTTTAAATTCATGACTACCAACCAGGAGTTGGATAAACACCAGATACTACAAAGGGAGTTGGTCCAAATCTGCAAAGTGAGCAAACCTATTCTGATGACTTTCAGCAGTTAAAACCCTTCTAGCATGATTCTACTTATTGAACTGCTGCCTGATAGGAAGAAGTTAACAACACAACTGAACTCTCCTTTCTGCTGAACATGGATAAATCAATAAACAACTCAGCGTTGGCCGATTGATAAGGCCATGTTGCAGTTTCTGATAAGTACAATGGGGATAGCTAAGGTCAAAGTCACAAATCCCCCATTCTTTAACGGCTTTGGGGAAATCAAAACTAAATGAAAGAATAGTCAAAATGATTCAATCAGGATCTCCTGCATTGACTGGGATGAAGCATTCTCAGAGGTAAAGTCCTGTCTCTCCATGACGTGCTGTCACCGTCTCAGGTCCAGAGAGCTGTGAGAGTATGTAAAGGCGGGGCTGCTGATCTCTATCTCGGAGCTGCATGTCAAACCACATCAACATCCGGTGCTTAACCTGCAGCACGGAGGAGAGGCAAGCAAGGAGACATCTCCCTCTAAGCAGATCTGAACATTTTCTTTATAAATTGTTTTCTTAAGCAGCTTTTATGGATAAAGGTTTTTAGCAAAGTTGGGAGAGGAGGAATCCTGTTGATCCACCGAAGGCAAGGCACGTTTATTTATATAGCACCTTTCAACACAAGGCAATTCAAAGTGCTTTACAAAAAATGAAAGACATTAAGAAAAGGCATTTAAAATCAGTCATTAAAAAGAAAAGTAAAAAAAAATAAACATTAAAAGAAAAAATAGATGGATAAAAGTTACAGTGCAGTTTAAGATGTGAATAGTTCAATTAAAAGCAGCGGCAAAAAGAAAAGTCTTCTGAGAGAGTCAATAACGTATAATACATTATTTATTTACATATATTATACATTTATCTATTTATCTATATAGTCCTAAAGTTACAACCGGCCCTTTGAGTGCAACCTTGATGCTGATGTGGCCCCAGATGAAATGGAGTTTGACCCCCCTGCTTAGGGCGTTGATGTCAGGCCTGACTCTCAGCTTTATACAAAGGGAAGTCTTCAGCTGCTCTTTAATGTGGACCCCCCCCAACAGAATGGGGGCTGGTTCCACAGAAGAGTCCTGAGAGCTGGAGGCTCCCATTAAGACTCAGAAAACCGGTTCTTATCTGTCCGCCAAGAACCAAATACATCACGCTTCAGCAGGGGCGGATCTACAGGGGTGCCACCCAGCTGCCACCCCAGCTGCCATCTTTGTTTTGAAAGAAAAGTTGTGGCTCATCGGAAATGTATGAGAGAGAATCGCTGCATTCATCTGTTATAGGCAACTTGATGCTCTGCTCACGGAGGACTCGATGAGCATAAACAACTGTTAAGATGATGACCTTGTGTGTGTGTATACATGTTTCTTGTTTGAGGGGGTCTGCCCCCAAAAAACAGTTGTAGGTCAAATGAGACGGTGTGTAAAACTTCACTGCCCAGCCAAACAAAGTAACCACTTTGATGTAACTAGGCCAGCAGGTGAGGACTCTCCACTGGATCATAACTGCAGCGATGTTTGAGCTGAACACACGTTGTTTAACCCTAACGGATGTAGTTAGTCACTTCTTTAATGTTTGTTCTTTCTGATGTAACGTCCAGGTTGTAACTGTTTACAGTAAAGTCGTGGGGCGCTGAACTGTTCCTTTGAATCTTTTGAGTTTTGATACATGATATAATGACTTGTCTTTCACATTTGAAGGAGGGTGAGCAAGCATCTTGAGGAACATTCATGATTAACTCTCCAAAACTGAATGAATATGTGAATCATAACAGTGATTGACAGCTGATAGGAATAATATGATTGTTAATAGTATCATATTCATTCAGTCAAACATCGATGAGACAGTTAATGAATGTACTCATTGCAGCAGTCTGCATAGATCTGGTTCCCCTGCTGGTCTAAGAGTGAAACTCCTTCAGTTATTGTTCAGTTACAATGCGTGAAATGATGTCTGCCAGCTTATATATTTATATGTGAGGCTTTCCTGATGAGCCACAATAATGGCACCTGATGTTATTGAGTTAAATATTAATATTGTGGCTTTCCAAGTTAACATTGATTGATATGACTGAGATGAAATCAGCATATACTTCTGCAGGGGATGCCACCCCTCAAAACCTCCATCCAGACTGACCCACATTCACTCATGGGGGGGGGGGGGGGGGGGCAACAGCTCCATGATGTGATGAGAGGTGTTGTGCAATACGCTGCATGTCCTTATCGTGTGTGTGTGTGTGTGTGTGTGTGTGTGTGTGTGTGTGTGTGTGTGTGTGTGTGTGTGTGTGTGTGTGTGTGTGTGTGTGTGTGTGTGTGTGTGTGTGTGTGTGTGTGTGTGTGTGTGTGTGTGTGTGTGTGTGCGAGTGGGTGGTTGTGGTGTGTAATGTTTTTTTTATATTTCTCTTTAACTTTGATAAGATCACATTAAGACCACATGACGTGTTTGAAACACTTCAGTAGGAGAATTATTTAAAATAACAAAACTCTTTCACATACGGAATGACTAACTTTGGGGTTTGCTGCTTAACATTTTGAATCAACAAAAGAACTAAAAGCCAGACTGAACAAAGGCAGCTGCAAAAAACAAAGTGTGTAGAAAAGTAGAAGAAGGACTCTTCAGAGTCGCAGAGCAGAGGACCAGAGTCCGGGGAGGAACAGGTTCAGGTGGAACCAGCTTGGTTCTGACTAAGGAGAGGTTCTGTGATCCTCATGAACCTGTTAAGCCCGAGAGCCCCCGGTACCGGGGCCTGCGGGTCTTTTCTCAAGAAACTGTGTCTCAGGGCTTCTTTCCTAGTTAGTGTTCTTTCTTTTTATTCATGCATATGTTACTAATCACTCCCCTTTGAACCTGTTGTGTTTCTGTCCTAGAGGACACATTGGAATGATGTCTTGCTCATTTTGTGATATTCACACTAAAGAGAGTCAATAACGTATAATACATAACATTATTTTACATATATTATATATTTATTTATTTATTTAATCTTAAAGTTACAACCGGCCCTTTGAGTGCAACCTTGATGCTGATGTAGCTCCAGATGAAATGGAGTTTGACCCCCCTGCTTTAGGGCTTTGATGTCAGGCCTGACTCTCAGCTTTATACAAAGGGACGTCTTCAGCTGCTCTTTAATGTGGACCCCCCCCCCCCAACAGACTGGGTGCTGGTTCCACAGAAGAGTCCTGAGAGCTGGAGGCTCCCATTAAGACTCAGAAAACCGGTTCTTATCTGTCCGCCAAGAACCAAATACATCACGCTTCAGCAGGGGCGGATCTACTGGGGTGGCTCCCCAGCTGCCACCCCAGCTGGCATCTTTGTTTTGAAAGAAAAGTTGTGGCTCATCGGAAATGTATGAGAGAGAATCGCTGCATTCAGCTGTTATAGGCAACTTGATGCTCTGCTCACGGATGACTCGATGAGCATAAACAACTGTTAAGATGATGACCTTGTGTGTGTGTATCAGAGATGTTCACAAGTCTTTTTTTGCAAGTCCAAGTCAAGTCTCAAGTCTTTGTGGGGTGAGACTTGATCAAGTCTCAAGTCTTTGGTCACGAGTCCAAGTCAAGTCTCAAGTCTCTAAAAAAATAAAAGTCTCATGTCTCTTCTGGTTGTAATCAGCCTTCTATTGTCTGCTGCTATCCAGTCTGTTAAAAATACTGCACAGCTATATCTAAGAAATTCAAAGCATTTACTGTGTTATTATCACTCCTATTAGCATACAGTATCAGTACTGATTAGTTGTTTGTTATATGATCACTTTAAACAGGCTATTGCAATATGAGGACAAACATCACACTTTAGCTAAATGCAAACAACTTATAAGCAAAACACTTCAGAATCAGAAATCAGTATCACAAATACTTTATTAATCCCCCGCAGGGAAACTGTTAAAAGTACTTAAAAGCGGGTAATGATTAACGTTACCGACCTTTTGTATGTCATGTCAAGAGTTGGATGTCAACGCCACTCAACTCAAACAAGTGTGACAAGCAATTCACTCATTCTTTCCAAATATTCAGTTACAAAGCTAGCAGCAAGCTAAGTTAGCATTACACAGCTGATGCTGAGCTAAACATGTTTGCTAACCGTCCATGCGTTAATGTGACTGACCTCTCCGGGTGAGTTTTCAAGTGCCTGATGAAATTCGACGTTGTTGCGCCAGCATCCTTGATTTTGATATAGCAGACTTTGCAGTGTGCGCTCCTTTTGTTGGTGCCACCGGCGTTTTGTTCGAAGTCTTTGTAGTTGAACCTAATTACAAGCGGTACAGCCGCAGGTGTGCCGCCGGTCGCCATGGTGTTACTACGAGGTAGTAACAGAGGCGCGTACGTCTGCGTAATGAGCCCGGCTAAAATAATTGGATGGCCTACCTGCCTGTCAGCCTTCCATCTGGGCACAAACTTATCTCGTGCCCTCATTGGTCATGTGTGCGTTCGTGTGTGTTGGAGGAGGCGGGCTCTATAAGGAAGTAGCAGCCTCTAGCAGATTATCTCCGGTTGTGTATTTTCAAATTCTAGCGATCTCGAGCCGGTTTCTCTCAAATGTACCTACCCCACCTTTAATACGCCAAAAATAGAAAACACAATGATTGTTCACGAGTCCCAACACACGAGTCCAAGTCGAGTCTGAAGTCTTTTGGTCACGAGTCTAAGTCAAGTCTGAAGTCTCTGTGTGTGCGACTTAAGTGCGACTCGAGTCCGAGTCGCAGACTCGAGTCCCATCTCTGGTGTGTATACATGTTTCTTGTTTGAGGGGGTCTGCTCCCAAAAAACAGTTTTAGGTCCTGAGAAAGTCAAATGAGACGGTGTGTAAAACTTCACTGCCCAGCCAAACAAAGTAACCACTTTGATGTAACCAGGCCAGCAGGTGAGGACTCTCCACTGGATGATAACTGCAGCGATGTTTGAGCTGAGCACACGTTGTTTAACCCTAACGGATGTAGTTAGTCACTTCTTTAATGTTTGTTCTTTCTGATGTAACGTCCAGGTTGTAACTGTTTACAGTAAAGTCGTGGGGCGCTGAACTGTTCCTTTGAATCTTTTGAGTTTTGATACATGATATAATTACTTGTCTGTCACATTTGAAGGAGGGTGAGCAAGCTTCTTGAGGAACATTCATCATTAACTCTCCAAAACTATAGTTTATTCAACAATGAATGAATATGTGAATCATAACAGTGATTGACAGCTGATAGGAATAATATGATTGTTAATATTATCATATTCATTCAGACAAACATCGATGAGACAGTTAATGAATGTACTCATTGCAGCAGTCTGCATAGATCTGGTTCCCCTGCTGGTCTAAGAGTGAAACTCCTTCAGTTATTGTTCAGTTACAATGCGTGAAATGATGTCTGCCAGCTTATATATTTATATGTGAGGCTTTCCTGATGAGCCACAATAATGGCACCTGATGTTATTGAGTTAAATATTAATATTGTGGCTTTCCAAGTTAACATTGATTGATATGACTGAGATGAAATCAGCATATACTTCTGCAGGGGATGCCACCCCTCAAAACCTCCATCCAGACTGACACACATTCACTCATGGGGGGGGGGGGGGGCAACAGCTCCATGATGTGATGAGAGGTGTTGTGCAATATGCTGCGTGTCCTTATCGCGCGTGTGTGTGTGTGTGTGTGTGTGTGTGTGTGTGTGTGTGTGTGTGTGTGTGTGTGTGTGTGTGTGTGTGTGTGTGTGTGTGTGTGTGTGTGTGTGTGTGTGCGAGTGGGTGGTTGTGGTGTGTAATGTTTTTTTTATACTTCTCTTTAACTTTGATAAGATCACATTAAGACCACATGACGTGTTTGAAACACTTCAGTAGGAGACTAATTTAAAATAACAAACTCTTTCACACACATACAGAATGACTAACTTTGGGGTTTGCTGCTTAACATTTTGAATCAACTAAAGAACTAAAAGCCAGACTGAACAAAGGCAGCTGCAAAAAACAAAGTGTGTAGAAAAGTAGAAGAAGGACTCTTCAGAGATCAGAGTCGCAGAGCAGAGGACCTGAGTCCGGGGAGGAACAGGTTCAGCTTGGTTCTGACTAAGGAGAGGTTCTGTGATCCTCACTGATAAAGACTCAACATGATTGGTTAGCTTGATTTGAGGTGTGGACTCTCAGGACCCCCTTGTTTCAGACGAACCCCCCGCTGAGTGAAGGCCTCTGCAGTGAGTCACGTGATCAGGTGTTTCTGTAGGCCGTGACCTCAGTGTGAACAGCGGGTCGTGCTGCCGTCCAGTCGCTCTCTGTGTGCATCAGTGTGAGGTCTGTAGAAGGAGACAGACTCTCTCTGAGGACGTCTTGATTCTCTGTCCCTGCCTTTGTTCAATCGCTCCATTAAAGGAAAGGCAAAGGAAGGTTATTGAGAAAGCATCTTTCAACACGAGGCCATTCAAAGAGCTTTGAGAGCATCGAGAGACACATATATTCAAACTTAGATTCAAGTGTTGCTCACTTCCCTGAACGGCCTTTCTGAGGAAGTGATCACGAAGACGCTGATGGATCACAGATTACAGACACCGTTTCCTGTCTCCATGACGACCAGGGCGCCCTATCAGATTGAAGCTGTCAGTGTGCGCAACAACTTGTGAGGCGTTCAGGTCTGAGGATGCCTTCAGTTACTTTATAATAATTATAATAATAAAACATTTCATTTATTTAGCACACTTTAAAAACAGCGTCACCTCAAGGTGCTTCACAAAGCTATCAGGAGAAAAGAATAAAACTAATAAAATAAAAAGATATCTTTATGAACTTTAGAAACGCACACTCATTGGCCCGGCTCATTTTCTGTGGAGAACGTTTTCAATGACTACACACTGTACACACACACACACACACACACACACACACACACACACACACACACACACACACATACACACACACACACACACACACACACACACACATACATACCATGTATACATCACTTCAGGGGACATTACATTGACTTACATGCATTTCCTGGAGACTTATCCTAACCTTAACCATAACCAACACATGCCTAACCCTAACCCTAACGCTTAACCTAACCCTAACCAAGTCTTCACCCTAAAATTAATGATTCCCCTTATGGGTAGGGTTGGGTACCGAGAACCGGTTCCGGTTCGGAACCGGTTCCAACATTTCGATTCCAATGGCATCATTTAGAAATGTGAATTTCGGTTCCGCTTTTCGATGCCTGAGGAAATGTTTCTCGCCGCTCTCCGTAGCCTACTGCATGACTGCAGCGGGGCGGGAAATGTAGCGTTGTACCTCCACTTCCTACAGCGTAACCTGAGACCAGGGCCGGCCCGTTGCACTGGCATTATAGATGTTCGCCTAGGGCGCCAGATCTGTGGAGGCGCTGCGCTGACAGCTCTGGGAGGGAAACAACATGTTTTGACCGTTGGTGCTCATCCTAATTTTCGGCCTTGATGTAACAACATTCATAATTAAGTAAATGTAACACCCTTTTCACCCTGGTTACACGTTTCATTCGCCCTGTACGATGGGCGCTGCAAGTGATGACAATGGGGGATGTTGGCTTATCTGGCGCCCGCAGCTCACAGCCAAAGTGCGAGTGAGCGAGGGAGAAAGGGAGGGCGCTTTTGTTATTAGCATCTGGTGCTAGCTGCTCTAACGGAAGAAGAAGATGTTTCTACAACAAGGTGGAGGAGAGTCCTCTCCAGTCAGACTGAGAGGCTGATAACTACAGCTCAGTGAGGTAAAGGACTCTGAGGGTTGAGATAGTTCACTTTAGTCTAAGTTATCTCAGTGGGTCTCAAACGTTTTGATCACAATGTATGTAAACACATATTTCCAAGGCACTCCTTTATAATTTTTGGGATAAAACAGGTTTGAAATCATTCCAATGTAAACTATAGCACAGTAATACAGACATATCATTTTAAACTGGAGATAAAAAAATATGCATAAATACAATTGTAAAATAAGATATGAATGAACAACAAACATAAAATACGTTACATGTATTTGTTATTGGCTATGGGTTATTGGTTATGTTCACATACTTATTTAATTATTCAAATGTAAACCGATCTTTTTCATATGGGTGTTTAGAGTTGTACCCCCTAGATCTAGTCTCTAGTAATTCTGCTTAAAGTGCACCAGATTGAAGCATTTTGCTTTAAAATGTTCAAACATTTCTTCCTGGTATGCCTGAGAAGGCAGATATGCTTGTTTTTCTAAACAAGAACTTAATCATTGTTTTACCCTGCCCCTCAAAGAATCGGAATTGAGAACCGTTAATAACCGGAATCGAAAAGTAGAATCGGAATCGGAATCGTGGAAATTCAAACGATACCCAACCCTACTTATGGGGAACTCCAATTTGTCCCAATAAGGGAGTCGAGTCCCCACACGTGACTGTGTAAACAGATGTAGGTCCCCACAAGTATAGTAATGCTAGGCCACACACACACACACACACACACACACACACACACACACACACACACACACACACACACAAGTATAGTAATGCTAGGCCACACATACACACACACACACACACACACACACACACACACACACACACACACACACACACACAGTGAAGCTCTGCTCTGAGAGGCTGCTCTGAAAGGCTGTGTGTTAACCAGAGGTGAACCGTCAGGACCTTCAAGGTATTCAGAGAATTCCCTGGAACACTCAGATAAAACAAACAAAACATTGATTTAATTATATAAATAAAATGAATAAATGAGAATGGTATCTGTGTTGTTGATCTGTAATATCACAATGTTACGTTGATGTGTTTCTCCTTCTCGGTCCATGCACGACGCATTTCAGTGGTTTTGTGTTAGAAACTAAATGCGACCAATCAGACGTTGTTCTGGGTCTCTGGGTAGAGTATCCTTTAACCAGGTATTCTATATCCTTGATAGAAGGCCCTGGCCCTCACACTGAATGAGAGCGTTTGATTGACAGTTTGATCAACCAGTCATATATTGACTTGTAGCCAATGGGCGTGTTCTTTCAGAGTTCCCCTCGGTTCCAGGTGCTCTAGAAGGCCCGATAGTTCACTGGAGAGAGACAGAGGGTCCAGAGAAATGCCACGCAGCAATTCATCTGAAGGTTTATTGTTTTAACGTTGAAATGGAAACAGGTGAAGATGATGTTGTTGCAGAGTTGTTGTCAGTACCTTTTCAATACGACAATTCAGTGAAAAGACGGACATTGTAACGGGGTGGGGGGGGGGGGGTGTCTACAGAAGGTCCCGTTGTGATAGACACGGTTCTCCACTGGTGTTAACGGGCTGAAGTGTTGGGTAGACTCACATCAATGTTGGAAATGCTCTAAAAAATACTTAAGAAAAACCCTTTATTTCTACATTTGTCATATCGTGATTTAATAAAAAGATGTTTTTGTTCAATTGAATTTTAAAATAAAAACAAATAAGCTGTTTATTTGTAATTGTGATCCAACAAAGGTGAAGGGCAAACATGAACCTCACCTGATGTTTGTACGGCTTGTAGTTGGGATAAAGGGAACATCTGTTGATATGTTTACATCCAATTGTTTGGTTGTGTTCATTTACAAATCCAGCAGCTCAGCGGGACTCCAGACCCCGAACACCGGCTGAATAACAACGATATGAATGCCATCCAAGGGTTCAAGTGAACTCAGATGAGTGATGAGATCAGCGGAGTGAAGACACATAGCACCTTCATCTCAGGGGAACCACTCCTCAGTTTAATACCTTTGGTTCAAATGATTGATCATCGAGCTGAAAACAAGTGAGGGGAGAGACTAAGGTAAAGACGCAAGTGAGGGGAGAGACTAAGGTAAAGACACAAGTGAGGGGAGAGACTAAGGTAAAGACACAAGTGAGGGGAGAGACTAAGGTAAAGATGCAAGTGAGGGGAGAGACTAAGGTAAAGACACAAGTGAGGGGAGAGACTAAGGTAAAGACACAAGTGAGGGGAGAGACTAAGGTAAAGACACAAGTGAGGGGAGAGACTAAGGTAAAGACACAAGTAAGGGGAGAGACTAAGGTAAAGACACAAGTGAGGGGAGAGACTAAGGTAAAGACACAAGTGAGGGGAGAGACTAAGGTAAAGACACAAGTGAGGGGAGAGACTAAGGTAAAGACACAAGTGAGGGGAGAGACTAAGGTAAAGACACAAGTGAGGGGAGAGACTAAGGTAAAGACACAAGTGAGGGGAGAGACTAAGGTAAAGACACAAGTGAGGGGAGAGACTAAGGTAAAGACACAAGTGAGGGGAGAGACTAAGGTAAAGACACAAGTGAGGGGAGAGACTAAGGTAAAGACACAAGTGAGGGGAGAGACTAAGGTAAAGACACAAGTGAGGGGAGAGACTAAGGTAAAGACACAAGTGAGGGGAGAGACTAAGGTAAAGACACAAGTGAGGGGAGCATGGAGGCTGAAGGCCCTACAGGGCAACAGGAGGTCCATCTGCAACACACACACACACACACACACACACACACACACACACACATATACACACACACACACACACACACACACACACACACACACACACACACACACACACACACAGTGAAGCTCTGTGCTGATAGGCTGCTCTGAAAGGCTGTGTGTTAACCAGGGGGCCTTCAAGGTATTCAGAGAATTCCCTGGAACACTCAGATTTAAAAAAAATCGATTTAATTATATAAATAAAATGTAAATACAATGTAAATAAAATGGAAAAGGACTCAAATGCACGACCTGGGAGACAGAGGTAAAGTATAAGTAGTATACTTTATTTCCAAAAGAGCACAAAGAAAATCGCTCACTTGGTGAGGAACAAAAGTTACAAAATATCATAGAGCATAAATCAGGCTTGAAACAAGGCGAGTAATCGCAGGCACGCTGACTACTTGCATCGGGACAAGATGAACTGAGCAAAGGAAGGCTGGGGAATTTAAACAAAAGGTAACTGGGCACAGGTGGAAACAATCAGGGGCAGGGCTGGTGCTGATGAGAGCGGGAGACACACACAAGGGTTGGGAGTCAAGGAACCTGGAATGAAGCATAACAGGTGAGGGTCAAAATAAAACAGGACATGGGAGATAATAAAAAATTAGCCAAACAAAAACATGAAACAAGATTAAACTCAACACTTTTGACGGGACACAACAATATGCTGTCTAACCAGACCTGAACACCGGCTGAACAACAACGATATGAACGCCATCCAAGGGTTCAAGAGAACTCAGATGAACAGTACCACTCTCAGGGGGCTCTAGAAGGTACAGCACCCCCCCCTGTAGATACATATGAGCAAAGCGTGTACACATAGCATGATGCAGCACCCTGGTATTCTTCACCTGGATACAGCATGACGTGTTGAAGCCTATATGATGATGGTATGCACGTGTCAGAGTCCTGTGAACAGTGTGTGGTTACTGAGGGAGTGAGACATCAGAGAGCACAGTTAGCATGTTCATTTCATTTCATTTCAAACCTTTATTTAGACAGATAGGTCCCTTGAGATCATGGATCTCTTTTACAAGGGAGACCTGAATCAATTTAGTTCCACATGAAACTTAAAAACAAACAATAGATTACATATTACAATTACATATTCACCAACACTTACAAACACCCATAGTGTCAGAAAGCATCTCGTGCAGACGTGCCTTAAAAACATTCAGAGAAATAAAATTGCTCAATTTCAATTTGGACTGTAGGCTGTTCCAAGCAAGTGGAGCTGCGCACATAAAAGCCGTCTTACCTAAGACAGTCCTCACTCTTGGCACATCTAACAAGACCACATCCTGCGATCTCAGACAATAGCTGCCCGCAACTTCCTGCTTTACCAGAGAACAGATGTAATATGGGAGTTTGCCCAACATAGCTTTATAAATAAAAGTGTACCAGTGACTGAGCCTCCGTACAGAGAGTGATGGTAAACCTGCCTTGGTATACAGTGTACAGTGATGAGTAAGTGCTTTACAATTTGTGACAAATCTCAGAGCACTGTGATACGCAGCATCCAATTTTCTCAGGTAATTCATTTCATTTCATTTCAAACCTTTATTTATACAGATAAAATCCCATTGAGATCATTGATCTCTTTTCCAAGGGAGACCTGTTCAAGTAGGTTCCACATGAAACATAAAAACATAAATAGAACAACAAAAGGACATCATACAGCATCATTTACATAATTATCCACATTAACAGGTACCAATAGCTTCTGATTGACTAGCATCCAACCGAGCTTTAAAAACATTTAGTGGCACCAGATTGTTCAGTTTCCATTTAATTTGCAGACTATTCCAAGACAGAGGAGCTGCGCATCTAAAAGCTGTCTTCCCTAAGACAGTCCTAGCAGTTGGCACATTTAATAAAACCACTGCATTCGATCTCAGGCAGTAGCCACTTACAATTCTCCGTGAGATCAGGGAGCAGATATAAGATGGAAGTTTCCCTTTGTATATAAAAATGTACCAGTGACTGAGCCTCCGTACAGTTAGTGAAAGCAAACCAGCCCTTGCATACAGGGTACAGTGATGGGTTAATGCTTTACAGTTTGCGCTGTGATACGCAGCATCTAACTTGACCAGGCAATGGGCAGGTGCCTTCATATAGACCAGATCCCCAGAGTCCACACAGGTCAAAGGTCACAGTGATTAGCCTTTTCCTGGCCTCAAGCGAGAAACAGGACTTGTTCCTGTAGAAGAAACCTAGCCTAACCCTCAGTTTTTTAAGCAGGTTATTGACATGAAGTTTAAAAGAGAGACAATCATCAAGCCAGATACCAAGGTATTTTTAACAGGCAACAACTTCAAGTTTTGTTCCTTGCGTAGTTACAATATCTAAAACAGGCTCTGGTGTCTTTTTTGCTTTTGAAAAGAGCATTACCTTGGTTTTATCCACATTTAAAAGAAGCTTTAATTCAGAGAGCTGAGTCTCAATAGTGTTAAAAACAGCCTGTAATTTAACAACAGCCTCTTTAATGGAGGGACCTGCACAATACATCACAGTATCATCCGCATAAAAATGTAAAGTAGCTTCATCCACATTATTATGTTAATATATATGGAGAATAAAAGTGGTCCTAAAACAGAACCGTGTGGTACACCATTAGAAATGTTTAACCATTCAGAAGACAGTCCATCAAAGTGAACACATTGGGACCTTTCAGAGAGGTAGTTCACAAACCACCCCACTGCATTGCTGGATATGCCAATACTGGCTAGCCTCTGCTTTAAAATGCGATGATCAACGGTGTCAAATGCTTTGGAAAGGTCAATAAACAGAGCTGCACAACTCTGCTTATTATCTAAAATAGTAGTAATGTAATTTACCACTTTCATTGTCGCAGTGATGGTGCTGTGTTTCTTTCTGAATCCTGACTGATGTTTAGACAGGATATCATTTATACATAAAAACTCCTTTACTTGTTCACTCACAAGTCGTTCGAGCACCTTAGCCAGAACTGACAATTTAGAGATTGGCCTATAGTTATTTAAAATAGTTGCCTCCCCTCCTTTCAGTAAAGGCAAGACATAAGCAGACTTCCATACTTTTGGAATTGTGTTCGTACTGAGGGAGAGGTTAAAAAGAGAAGTAAGAGGTGGAGCAATAAAATCTGCAGCTATCTTTAAAATGAAAGGTTCTACGTTGTCCGGGCCAGCCGGTTTCTTAGGATCTAACTTGGATAATGCTTCATGAACAATACCAATAGTTAAAGGAGTAAAACTGAAAGGGTTTTCCAGACCACATTGTTCAGAGTCATGGATTGGAGCGTTCACAGGAGCCACACAGCCAAGCAGAGAGCCACAAGACACAAAATGCTTATTAAAGCAATTTAGCATAGTAGCCCTGTCTGATATAGTGCCAGATGCTGTGGTAAGGCACGGAGGTAGCTCATTTGGGATATCACCAGTGGAAATCGATTTTATGGTTTTCCAAAATTTCCTAGGATTATTCAGGTTTTCTGTGGTAACCGACAAATAGTACTTTGATTTAGCACTTTTTATTTGAGATGTGAAGCTATTTCTTAGCTGCCTAAAGCGCAGCCACTCTACCTCTGAGCCTGATTTCCTATAGCCTTAGCCCAAGCATTATTTCTCTCATGAAGGAGACTGGACAGCTTAGCAGAAAACCAGGGATTGTTTCGTCCCTTCACTCTAAATTTACGCAGAGGTGCATGTCTATCTATAATTTTCATAAAACCAAGATAAAAATAAGACCATGCAGTTTCTACATCAGCACACAGATTGATTTGACCCCAATCAAAATCAAACAGATCATGTAAGAAACCCTGCTCCACAAAGTGTTTTTTGTCTCTCTTTGTGATGATACGTGGTTTAACCTTTTGGACCTTAGTGTCCCTAATTGTGGCTACAACACAGTGGTCACTCACATCATTAGCAAATACTCCCACAGATGAGTATTTATGTGGAACATTTGTTAAAATTAGATCAATTAAGGAGGATTTATTTGGGGACTTAATATTTGGGCGAGTAGGACTGTCTATAATATGGGTAAAATTCAATGAGGTACAAAGGTTTTTAAAATCCTCTGACACAGAAGTTAACCAGTCCCAATTAAAATCACCAAGCAGCACTATTTCCTTGTAGGAAAGTTGAGATAACAGTTTTGCCAATGACGATAAAGAGTCCTTGACAGCCGAAGGTGCCCTGTAGCATCCCACCACCATGAGCTGTTGACCCTTTGTTACCTCAATATTCACGGCTAAACATTCTAGCTGTTTACTAACAGATTTGGAAACCATATTAGTTACACAAAACTTATTTTTCACATAAATGGCAATGCCACCACCTTTTTTAGGCCGGTCAGTACGATATACACTGTAACCATTTATGTATATGTCAGAGGCCAAAATGGATTTATCTAGCCACGTTTCTGATAAGACAATGGCATCAGCATCAGTCGAACTCGCCCAAATACGGAAAAAATCTAATTTAGGTAACAGACTACGCACATTTAAATGAATTAAACCTAGCCCAGATCTAGATATAAAATCAGCAGGAGTAGCTATTTGACTAATACTGCTAGGTGGACCTGGATTTGGCTGTACATTTCCTGATAGTAACAACAATAAAAATACCAAGCACCTTTTCCTCTTAATCAACACACATACATTGTCAGCTGTTCCAGAGTCACCAGCAAACTTCGCAAAAGTGAGATTAGAGTTTAAAAAACAATTCTGAAGGACCATCGTGGCAGGCATGTGAGAAAGACAAACATTTTCCGAAATGAATATCCGCGACAGTGCAACCAGCAATTGTTTGTGCAACACCTCCGAAACTGTACAGGGGATGTCCACTGCGGGCGCCAGAACATACCCGAATCCAGTAGATTGTTCAGGACGACTAGCGATCTTCTCCTTGTCCAGCACAGCCAAGAAAAGGCACAGCAGAAACACGACACCCGCCATTCTCCCAGTCCAGCACAACAGTATCCACACTGTTCCCGGAGCAAGGTGGAACCAGGCCTCAGCTACAGCAGCACAGCAGCACAGCAGAGAAGGTGGAACCAGGCCTCAGCTACAACAGCACAGCAGAGTAGAGAAGGTAATCCCACCGCGCTACACCGGCTATTTAATCCACTTTACATCTCCGCCGGTAGGACAGGCGCGGCGATACGCGGTGTGAGGAGCGGCGAGAGGAGCGGCGAGAGGAGCGGCAAGAGGAGCAGCGATACGCGGTGTGAGGAGCGGTGAGGAGCGGCGAGAAGGGCGGCGAGATGTTGCTATCTCTCTGTCAGATCTCAGCTGTCACCAGGAAGTGATGGGGGGGGGGGGTCAGTCCCTGCTGTCACTCTGTTACTCCAGATATATGTACATGTTTAAAACCAATGAGAAAACCTCTCATATTCCATGAGTTACTGCATTGAATGCTTTCATGAGTCGTGTTGCAGTCTTGAAAGAGATGGCTGAGACGAGGCCGTCAAAAATGACCTCTTTAGGGCAAAGAGAGTGTGTGTGTGTGTGTGTGTGTGTGTGTGTGTGTGTGTGTGTGTGTGTGTGTGTGTGTGTGTGTGTGTGTGTGTGTGTGTGTGTGTGTGTGTGTGTGTGTGTGTGTGTGTGTGTGTGTGTGTGTGTGTGTGTGTGTGTGTGTGTGTGTGTGTGTGTGTGTGAAGAGGAGTGTTCTAAAGAGGAGATCAACAGGAGAGGAGATGAAATAATCACACAGAGAGGGAAGGGTTCCTGTCTGTGCTATAATGGAGTCCCTCAGTCCAACTCTATTTGCATTAAACACAAATTAAATGCTGAACAAGTCTTGGTGCAAACGTTTAATATGACTCAGACCGATGTGGTTGCCTGGTGTTTCCAGTTGTTGGAACTGTGTGGAGCTGCTGGTTTCTGGTCTGCGAGGGATAAAGATATTAAAGGAAATATATTGTCAGGGTAGAGTGAAGCAGGCAGGACCCAAATTCAGATTTAAACAGAACAATTCTTTATTTCAAGGCTAAATAGACACGAACAGAACTCTTCCCGTGAAACAGTCAAGACAAACAAGGATCTCACCAACAGGAAAAAACGAATATGAACAGAGTCATGTCAGAAAGTGCAGACACACTGTAAAGGATGCAGCTCCAAAAACAAGTCAATATATAATAAAACCAGGTGTTTTCTCTTTTAATGAGTGAACAATATGCCAATAGAACAAGAACAAAATGGCTTGGTGAGATGTCTTGAAGTAAAGATGGGATAATTAGATAAATGACATCTTGTGTTTAGCTGGGGAAACTGATGTGACCAGAATCAGGGAATTTGTCACAAGAAAAGCCAGAAATGCTCAGATTCTGTTTCCTGATATCAGCTGGAGATGTTCCTCTAAAATAAGATGTTTTTAAGAGACTTTGACTCAAAAAGATGCTTAAGATGCCTTGTCTAAAAACAAGACTTCAGTTATTAAGTCTTATCTCAAGTGCAACGACATATTCTGACTAGAAATTAGACAACTATACTTGGCAAGATTGTACATGTTAGCAGTGCACACTTGAACTCAGATTGAGACGTGATAACATGTACGATGAGGTGCATCTTGATCTGATTCTGAATGACTTGTTTTGATGCAGATTGTCCCCCGGTCCTGTCTCTGACCCGGCACCATGAGTCCTGAGCTGCAGCTCCTCCTGCTGGTGGCTGCAGGGAGCGCAGGTAAACACAGGGACTCAGTGCATTCACTCAATGCTACACTTCACTGCAAAACTACTCAACAGTAGAACAAATAACCTGCAGACATCAACTAGTTCTTAACTAACATGCATATTAGCAGTATATTGGCTCTTTATTAGTCGTTATAAAACACTTATTAATGCTTTATTCTACACGACCATATTCTACAAGTAATAAGCCATTAGTTGAGAGTTTTTCCTCAATGACCCTCTAATTAGTGCTGATTGATTGTAAGTCAGGAAGTTGTTGTACATGAGTCTTAATATGCTCAATATGGGCCTAATGAGGCAGCAGTACCACAAGAATAGTAATTCTCCAATGATAACACTTAACAAATATGATCTATTCTTAGTAACAAGACATGAAACTATAAGTGTTAATTAAGTCTAAATAGCTCAGAATGAGGTGTTTCTATCTAAGAATATGTTTTGGGGTGTTGACAGTTCAGCTACCAATAGCAAGGTGATATTGACCTGTATGTTTCATATGTATTACATTGTTATTTATTAAAGTTAATATACCAGAAATCATGTTCAGGTTGGGAGTCACACTTTAGTTTTTGTTGATTTATTCATAATTGGACTTCTTTATAACATTTTATATACTCACGTCTGTTTCCACTCTGACTTTAATACAGCTACACCATTGTTTGGTTTCCATGGTAGCGCGTCTCTTTAGTAGCGTGCGCAACTGAAAGTATGAGAGGGTGAGGAAGATAGTCACAGAAAACAGAACAATAATCGACAACTCTCCTCTGCTCACTCCTTTCCTGGTGAGGTCCAGCCCACACATATGGATGGACATACACTCAAGGATGGTGCTACAGGCCGCAAGGCAGTGCACTTACAACTACAATAAGCATGTTCATGTTAATCTAATACAGCTCCGGTGATGCTCCCGATTTCTGAGCTCTCAAGGTTGGCAAGTATGCTGCAGGAATTTATAGCACTACTGGCCAGTCCTTTTTTGCGTGCAGGGGGAAGAGGCTCTAAAAAGGGGTGGCTTAAAGGTGACCTATCATGCAAAATGCACTTGTGTACGTCTTTTATACATGAATATGTGTCCCTGGTGTTCCAGGGAACTCACCAAGTGTCAGAAAACACAACCCTCTCTATTTTCCTCCATACCCAAATCTCTTAAAAAGGGGCTGCAACGGATCTGAACCAGATTTGAACACTTCTGTGACGTCACAGAAGTGGCGCTACGGCTATTGGGCCACCTCCACCAATCAGGAGGAGAAGGCCACGGACATTGCCGTTCGAAAGCACCGGAAAGGCTGTAGTACATATGTCAGGCCTGTATATGGTGCTGTTCTCACAGAATCAGCCCATGCAAAGACAGTGTTAAATTGAGCGAAATGAGGAATGGCTAAAATGCATGATCTGTTTGGTATTTCCAAAATAAAAAAGTATAAATATGCCTTATATAGGTATGGTCCGACACTATATTATTCAAATATAGCATGATAGGTCCACTTTAAATGGAGTGGCCTCTTTAAACACCCCTCAGGGTTTGAGAGGAATGGCGTAGTCCAATTAGCTGACACATCTATAAATGCAGGTGTTTGCCACAGCCTGGCCTCCTACAAAAAACGACCATATAGGCCGATTGTTCAAGCCCTTATTACGACCCAGAGACATGTTTAAAGTGTATGTTGTTTCTTACACGATCACTAGAGGTGCTCTAGTGGTCGTGTAAGAAACAACATGCTCCCGGCCCGTTTATTACAAACGCTCCGGAGGGACGTTTATTCACAAATAACCCTCTCTGGAAAATCCTAAATTGTGGAATAGTTTGGCCATTACAATCCTTTTTGTTTCGATTTCTGGCGAGAAGTGTATATTGTACTCTTAGAATACACGTCCAGTCGATGTGTAGGATCATAGTTTGATAGATATTACGAAGATGATTTGAGGTCTCGCCAGGAGAACGTGTATATGCGGCAGCTTCCATGTAAAGTTAGCGTGGATGAAAACAGTTTTTCCGCTCTCGAAGTTTTCATAATAAAACCTGATATATTCCCCTCACTGTCAAATTATTACACAGTGATATCTGCATTACTCATCCACTAAAAACATTAGTTTATCCTTGTTAATTACATAATATTGATTGGCTTAAATTGTGTACAATGCTTTTGTGTTTTTAACCTTCGATTCAGAGAAACAAAGACACTACAGAGTTAAGACCTTGCAGTTTCCGAAGACACTACACTACCCAGAATCCCCAGCTATCGTTTGGGACTACAACACCCGCCTTGCTTTACAAATCCTGTGATTAGTCATCAAGCCCTGTGATTGGATGTTGGAGTGGCAGTGCGACAAGGTTACGCTGAACGTCAACAGCTCTTTGAAATGGAATGGAACCACGGCAGACTTTCCAAAACTGGAATTGGACGGGTCCAGCCCGCCCCCAGAACTACACATGCTGGCTATTGTGTGTTTCGCAAAATGTTCTATGGCACGTCTCTTTATAAGACGTTTTCGTATTTCCCACAATTAGAAGTTGCCAGTATCCCAGCTAGAAATGTTTGGTTCTAAAAACATTCTGAGAATGTTACAGTCATTGATCTAGGAAGGTTTTCAGCGGGAAGTTTTTGTTTGGTTCCCAGAACGTTCTTCTGAAAGGTAGGATAACATTCTCTACAAACATTCTTAAATGTTTGGTGATAACATTGTTAGAACATTATGCCCTCCTGTTCTTAAAACATTTTCAGCTGCAAGTTAGATTTTGTATGTTTCCAGAATGTTATTATTTTAGAGAAGGATAACATGCTTTATGTTTAAAAAAAAGTATACAAATGTTCTGTGGTAACAATTTACTAAAATATGTTTACATTATTAGAACATAAAGACATAATATTCCTGTAATTGTTCAACTCAAAATTCCTGGGTAACTACTAACCCACTAACAGGGGTATAATGTTCGAACAATGTTATCACCAAACATTTTAAGAATGTTTTTAGAGAACGTTATCCTACCTTTCAGAAGTACATTCTAGGAACCAAAATAAAACTTCTCGATGAAACCATTCCTAGAACAATGAATGGTAACATTCTCAGAATGTTTTTAGAACCAACGATGTCTAGCTGGGAACATAGACACGCAAACGTGCAATATCATGAATTACGTGCTTGTTTTTTTTTAAAAACGAAAATGTGGTGACATCAGATTTCTTTTAAACATCCTTTTCAGACAAATGCAGCAAGTTTGTTTTTTAAAGCGCACTACAAATAAATCTGACGTTGACCATGACCCTGTTAACATTTTCGTATCACAGGAACATTTTATAAAAAAGAATAACCTCCTGAAAACATTATCCAAATGCTGCTTTCAAAATGTTCTTCTTTGGTTATCATGTAACATTGAGGGACGCTTAGGGAGTGAGAGTGTGTTGGGTTATCATGTAACATTGAGGGACCGTTTTATAAAGAACATCTTTAATGTGTTACCCAACAACGTCCAAAACACATCCTTAGAATGTTGCAGGCAAAACGGTCCACCTTTGCTGACTTATCACATTAAAGGAACATTTTATAAATAAACTTTCTGTCATCTCAGGCCTCAATAACATCCTCAAAACATCCTCTGAATGTTGCAGTTAAAACGTTATGTCTTAGTTAACCTTAAACCTTATAGTAACATTATTTGAAAAAATAAACATCCTAAAAAGGTTCTTTGAACATCAGATTAAAACGTTTCTTTAAAAATGTATTAGAACCAATAGGTAACGTTAGCCAAAGTTGTGAGAACGTTCTCCGCTAGCTGGGATTAAACTGTGTACACCCTGGAGGTTTAGGGGATACGAAACAGTGGTGTTATCACATTTAAAACATATAATTAATACATGGGTGAAATAATATACCCACATGACACCTAAGGTCAGAAGAGCTTTATTTAACAGCTGGTCTTATGTCTGTGACCACTCCTGTTGTTCATTGATAAGCCTGAAACATGCACTTGTCAAGGTTCAGAGGCACATTTTGAAAATATGGCAGTAGCCATTGATCATCTTAAGATAAGATAAGATATACTTTATTGATCCCAAGTTGGGAAATGTTTTTGTTACAGCAGCATACTACTTTGTTCTACTCCACTTCAATTCAGAGGTTAACTGTTTTACTCCACTACATTTATTTTAGTTACTTGCAGATTCTGATTAATGATGTGAAATATAAACAACCGTTAAATCAGACTTTTAGTTACACCTGATCAGTGTTGTGCTAGTTACTGAAAACCAGTAACTAGTTACCATTACTAGTTACTTCATTTCAAAAGTAACTCAGTTACTCAGTTACTGATTACTTACACCAAAAAGTAACTAATGCGTTACTGTGAACAGTAACGCAAAGGGCTCCCATTAATGCCCTTATAGCCTTCAATTTAGTACTGTTATTGCATTGGAGAATAATACAATCTGTTGATCAAGAAATATTAATAGAAATAGTAGAAATAGCCTGCATTGTGTTCTACAACATACCGTGCAATGGCTTTATCAACTTTTCCCTGCCAACAGTCCCTCGGTTAAAATCCAGCCGCTGTTGCTTAGGTGGAGGTGGAGTGGCGTTGGATTTTCATTTAATTTAATTTCAAACCTTTATTTATACAGATAAATCCCATTGAGATCATTGATCTATTTTTCAAGGGAGACCTGCTCAAGTAGTTCCACATGAACATAAAAAACATAAATAGAACAACAAAAGGACATCATTCAGCATTCATTTACATAATTATCCACATAAACAGGTACCAATAGCTTCCGATTGACTAGCATCCACCAAGCTTTAAAAACATTTAGTAGCACCAGATTGTTCAGTTTCTATTTAATTTGCAGACTGTTCCATGTTAGTGGAGCTGCGCATCTAAAAGCTGTCTTCCCTAAGACAGTCCTAGCAGTTGGCACATTTAATAAAAACCCACAGCATTCGATCTCAGGCAGTAGCCACTTACAATTTTCCGTGAGATCAGGGAGCAGATATAAGATGGAAGTTTACCTAACATGGCTTTGTATATAAAAATGTACCAGTGACTGAGCCTCCGTACAATTAGTGAAAGCAAACCAGACGTTGCATACAGGGTACAGTGATGGGTTAATGCTTTACAGTTTGTCACAAATCTCAGTGCACTGTGATACGCAGCATCCTAACTTGAGCCAGGCAATGGGCAGGTGCATTCATATAGACCAGATCCCCAGAGTCCAGCACAGGTCAAAGGTCACAGAGCCTTTTCCTGGCCTCAAGTGAGAAACAGGACTTGTTCCTGTGTAGAAGAAAACCTAGCCTAACCCTCAGATTTTTTAAAGCAGGTTATGACATGAAGTTTTAAAAGAGAGACAATCATCAAGCCAGAAGACCAAGGTATTGTAACAGGTAACCACTTCAAGTTTATTCCTTGCGTAGTTACAATATCTAAAACAGGCTCTGGTGTCTTTTAGCTTTAGAAAAGAGCATTACCTTGGTTCTATCAACATTTAAAAGAAGCTTTAGTTCAGAGAGCTGAGTCTCAATAGTGTTAAAACAGCCTGTAATTTAACACCAGCCTCCTTAATGGAGGGACCTGCACAGTACATCACGGTATCATCTGCATACAAATGTAAAGTAGCTTCATCCACATTTTCACCTAAACTGTGATGTAGATGGAGAATAAAAGTTCGAGTGGCGATGGCGACACGAGCGAATGCTGCTAACGCTGATCTCCTAGAAATTAAGGACGCTTTATCCAGTATTACCAAGGATATAAGTGACTTAAATAAGACCCGGAAGGAGGACAGCATAACAATTAAAAAACTGCTGGAAACGATCGGAAGCATGGAGAGGATAATGAAGGAAAAAGACGAGAAGATTGTCACGCTGGAGAGAAGGATCGAGGAGCTTGACAACACACCCGAAAAGAGGATGTTATCGTGACCGGATTAAAAATCATAAAACCATATTCCCAGGTAGTGAAAGGAGATTCTGCGCCTTCTACAGACAAAGACGGACATGATTCGGTCGAAACACAGGTGCTCGAGGCACTTAAACGATCGTGGCGTGTACCTGAAGTCTGAGGAGATTGAGATCTGCCACACACTTGGGAAGCCGTCGGAAAGTGGATTCCAAAGGGTGATCATAAACTTGTGAGCAGAAAGACAAAAGTTCGTATGATGATAAATGCCAAGAAACTGAAAGGGACCGGAATCTACATTAACGAGCACCTCACGAAAAGGAACGCGGATATCGCAAGAACTGCGAGAGACCTGAGGAAGAGGAAAAAAAATCGAAGCTACCTGGATCAGGGACTGTAAAATATTCATTAAAACAAACGAAGGAAAAGTATCGATTGTGAAGGACAGTGTGGATTTATCTATATTTTAATGAACTCTGAGGATAAGAATATTACTCCCGCTATTGGTAAAGTATTGACAAATAATGCAATTATATCTATGCGCTATTTTCCCTTACTTCATTCATTAAGCGTGAGTCAAAAGTGACATCGACCACTCGATAATAATCCGTTATATTCAGTTTTGTATTTGTCCTGTGTGTTAATATAAATCCTCTGTATTGTATGATCAGTCATGAACTTACCTCCGTGTATGCACCATGGACTCAAATCACCCAGTCCCAGTGACCGGAGTGAACTCTAAGGATTTAAATCTCTTTGATGAAAATCTAATAAAACAGAACTGTTTCGACTCCCACATTGACCCAGACTCTAATTTTCTTCAGGAATCTTACCAACAACTGCTGCTACTATAGTGAAACACTTTTAACTTAGAACTTAAAGCTATTAATGGTTTTTCATTAATACACTTTAATGCCCGTAGCCTTAATGCAAATAGTGACAAAATCAAATTATATCTTCAACTCATAAAGAGATCTTTTGACATCATTGCAATCTCAGATACCTGGCAACAGACTCAAACACTGTTGACAATTTTTTACCCGATTATGTGGCTTTTCATATGAATCGCAAGCTCCAAAGAGGTGGAGGGGTTTCACTGTTTGTTAAAAACACACTCTCTGCGAGATTGGTAGAGTCTTTCCCTCTGTGTGCAACAACCTCCTTGAATCTTGTCACCGTAGACATTGAGCTAAAACAAGAACAGACATATACTCGTCTCATGCATGTATAGAAAGCCTGGAAGCAATCTTGAGGAATTTAATGAACAAGTAGAAAAAATTAAAAACCTTTATGTGTGTGGAGATTTCAACGTTAATTTATTAAAATACAACTCGCTCCAACAGGCGAGACACTTATGGATATGTTTCTTCTCTCGGGCTTCTTCCCTCTAATAACCAAAACCAACCAGGTTAACTAGCACTACTGAAACGTTAATTGATAACATTTTCACTAACGTCCTTGAAACGGAAACATCATAGTGGGGGACCCTCATCACTGATGTCAGTGATCACCTGCCAATATTCACAATTTGCGGAAGAGAACCTGTAAATAATAAAGAACAAAAGACATACATAACTAAAACGGACATTAAATGACAGTTCTCTAAATAAATTAAATATTAACTTAAAAAATGAAAAATGGCAAGAAGTATTGAGATTAAAGATGTAAACAAATCCTATAATGAGTTTGTAAGGATTTTCATGCAAAACATGAATGAATGTTGTCCATATATTAAAATGAAGATTGGCAACAGGAATAATAATGACTCAAACCCCTGGTTCACTCGTGGACTGAAAAACGCTTGCTGTAAGAAAAATGCACTATATAGGACTTTTTTGAAAAGTAAAAGCACTGAAGATGAAAGCCGTTATAAATTGTATAAAAACAAATTGACTACAATCCTTAGAAACTGTGAAAAACGATACTTCTCTGAAAAATTAGAAAATGCCATAGGAGATATGAAAACCACTTGGAAGGTAATAAATAGCATAATTAAGAAGAAAATAACTGACAACAGAAACGAATTCAAGACATTCCAAACTGAAGGAAAAACCCCAACGGATGTTGCAAATAGCTTTAATGAGTTCTTTACTGAAATTGGCCACAACCTGGCGAGTAAAATCAGCCCAACTTCATCTAAAGTGGATGATTTTCTGAAAAACTGCAACCAACAGAGTATGTTCCTGAACCCAATCACAGAAAATGAACTGCTTGATATTATTAATACTCAACATAGTAAACAGTCCAAAGATTATTTATGACTTAGTATGAATATTGTTAAACAAGTTGCACCAAATATTGTAGCCCCCCTAGTAAATATATGCAATAAATCGTTTCAACAAGGTATTTTTCCCAATGAAATGAAAATCGCGAAGGTAATTCCGGTTTTCAAATCTGGTGATAAATCTAGTTTTAATAATTATAGACCGATTTCTTTACTACCACAATTCATCAAAATCCTGGAAAAAAACTCTTTAACAACCGTCTGGAGTCATTCCTCAGCTAATTTAATATACTATGCCCCAGCCAATATGGATTTCAGAAAAATCACTCTACTTCTTCAGCAGTAATTGAAATTGGTTGAAGAAATTACCAACAACATTGAAAAAAAAAATGATTACAGCTGGTATATTCATTGACCTTAAAAAGGCTTTTGATACTGTGAACATACCATACTGCTTCACAATTAGAACATTATGGCATAAGGGGTCAAGCCAAAGAATGGGTCAAGAGTTATCTGATAAATAGGCTACAATATGTGGACATAGACGAGGCGAAATCAAACAATCTTCCTATAACATGTGGAGTCCCTCAAGGATCAATCGTAGGTCCAAAACTGTTCCTGATTTATATTAATGACATTATCAACACCTCAGACATGTTAAAATTCATTTTGTTTGCCGATGATACCACCATTCTCTGCTCCCATCATAATCTTGGTGATCTTGTTAAATTGTTAATGCAGAATTGGAAATACTATGTAACTGGTTTGCAGTTAATAAATTATCCCTTAATGTGGCCAAAACAAATTACATGTTATTCAATACAAAGTCTGAGAGTAGAAATGACTGTATTATACGGATTTGCAATACTGAGATAGAGAAAGTTGGTGCATGTACATTTTAGGACTCATTGTTGATGAAAAACTCAACTGGAAGCATCATATAAATTATGTACAAACTAAACTGTCAAAAATAATAGGTATTTGTATCGTACTAAGAACATTCTCGAGGAAAAAATACTCAGAACTCTTATAACAGTCTATTTCTCCCTTACCTTTATTACTGCTCCGAAATATGGGGAAACACGTACGCAACAAATCTACAAAAAATAATAACATCCCAAAAAAAAAGTATTACGAATAGTCTGTGGTGTTGGTAAATATGAACACACAACTCCCATATTCAAAAAACTCAATCTATTTAAATTTGTTGATATAGTAAAACTTAAAACAGTACTGATTATGCACAACATTTACCATAACAAAATGCCTACTAACATTCAAAAGCAGTTCCAAACCACAGTTAGGAAATACCCAACCAGGCATCCTAACTGGTTGTATAGCAAGCCCTGTAGAACAACCATCAAATCACACAGCTTATCCATAATCGGAGTTAGAACGTGGAATGGACTTCACTCAGACCTTTCAAGTATTACTAGTCATCAACAATTCAAAACTAAAGTAAAAACAATTATATTTGCAGATTACTCCAGCTAACAAGTATTTGATATTCCCAGTGTTGCTTATATATGCATTTACTTTTTTCTTGCCCTAACTGTTATTTTATTTAGTTTTATTTTTTTTTCCAGTTTTTGTTAGTTTTCTTTATTTTTTTGTACTACCTTAATTTCTATACGTTTTTTGACGAAATATGTGCCATTACTATATTGATGCTAATGATGATGCACGGGAGGGCTACTCCCCATAAGCTATGCTTCAGCCCTCCCGCTTCTACTAATTTGTTCATTTGTGGTGTATGAATTATACGTTTTTGTTTTTGTATGATTTTAGTAGAATAAATAAAAAAATAAAAAAAGACCTAAAACAGAACCTTGGGGAACACCATTTGCAATGTTTAACCACTCAGAAGACAGCCCATCAAAGTGAACACATTGGGACCTTTCAGAGAGGTAGTTTACAAACCAGCCCACTGCATTGCTGGACATGCCTATACTGGCTAGCCTCTGCTTTAAAATGTGATGATCGACGGTGTCAAACGCTTTTGAAAGTCAATAAATAGAGCTGCACAACTCTGCTTATTATCTAAAATACTCGATGAGTCTGGGTCTGTGCCGGTCTTACTAGCTTCGTCCCAGCATTTTGTTTCTGCAGATGTTTTAACAGATTTGAATTGCTGTTTTGGGCAGTAGATAGGATCTTTGACCCGCCAAGACACAACTTACATTTAACTAAAACGTTCTTTTCTTTGTGCTCGACAAAAGTGAAATAGTGAGAATATCTCCAGGCAGAGAAACTCGACTTGAGCTCCGCCGCCTCCATGATAGTCTTGTTAGTAAACACAAACACGCCCACAGCCCGTCTCCGCATGTGACACAGGAAGTATCTAAGTACATTTACTCAAGTACTGTACATAAGTACAGTTCTCATCTCTGTTGGCCTCGCTGTTGGCACCGCTCACCAACGTCTGGGAGCCGAGACTATATACAAAAATAACGCACCATGTAGTAACGGTAACTGAGTTACTGAATTTAACAAATAATGCGTTAGAGTACTAGTTACTGCCAAAAATAACGGCGTTACAGTAACGCGTTACAGTAACGCGTTAGGGTTGGGAGGGTTACTTTGTAAATGTAATCAGTTACTGATTACTGATTACATGGCTCTGAAAGTAATCTGAATACAGTTACAGTTACGTGTCTTAAAAAAGTAACGTAATCAGATTACTTTTAGATTACTTTTGGATTACTTTCTTTTTCCATCACAGATGGGTATGTTTTGGTGAACAGGAGACACAAAAAGCAAAAGGAAACTGAACGTGTTTTTACTGTTTAATGGCGTATCAAGAGCACAGCTGAAACATCACATCTGAAACAATGTAACAACATAATACACTTGTTGGGGATGCAGCTTGGGATGTGAGGAGTGAGGACACGGCTTAGAACGGGCGTGTCGCCTTCTGTCCTGCCAGTGTTGGCAGGACATGAATTAAAATGTCGAACTCTGACTTCATTTTAAGGACATTTCGGCCAGGGGTGTAGAGCTATATTTGTTTAAGCACCGGATTGGCAAAACAGGAGAGTGTGCACCAGTCTGCCTTGATCTATGTATTCATGTCTGTGTCTCTCACAGTATCTGCTGCCCACAGCTGTTTTATAGAAGGAACACCTCCTTCACTTCATGACCTCTCTGCAGCACCAGGAGGCAGCGGGAGGGTTAACTCAGCCTCTGAGAAGCCGAGCGCGCAGTGCCTTTCACGCACCGTCTTCGCTGTGTTTACTTTCAGAATCATAAGGCTAAAGAGCGACCGCAGGCTGATGTGTTTTAACCACACACACCTCTACACATACACGACTTAAACGCAGACTTTTGTTCCTTCATGTTTCGTTGTTATTATGTTATTATGTGTCACTGAGCGGACCCGCCCCTTTTTTTTCAAACGCTCCCTTTTTTGGTCCATCTGCGGCGGTAAACGTTTTTGTGCGCTGTGATGATTCGTCTGTACCTTTAGAAATGAATATTACATGTTGTGAGGAAATCTTTCCACCAATAATTCCAATAAGTAATCCAAAATGTATTCACTTCTAGTTTACGAAAGTAACTGTAATCAGATTACCCGTTTTTCAAATGTAACGCGAGCTGAATACAGTTACTTGATTTTTGTATTCTGATTACGTAACACCGTTACATGTATTCCGTTACAACCCAACCCTGCGTGTTACTTTGTAACGCGTTAGTCCCAACACTGTACCTGTGTCAAATGCAGGGAAGGTGATTCGTCAAGTTCCAAAATAAACTATGCAATATATTGGACGTTAAGTACTTTGTCAGACTTCATATTTATCTGTGGATAACCCCAACGCTTTGTTCTTATTCAAAAGAAGATCTTAACTTAAAGTATTCTTTAATGTTTAAATAAAGCCTTATTAATTTGTCTGTTTTGCACATCCTCCTGTTAATATCTTTGGACGTCCTACATATCGACTGGACGTGGATTCTAAAAGTACAATATACACAATCAAAAAGCGTTTTAATGCCAAACTATCCTACAATTTAGGATTTTACAGAGAGGGTTATTTGTGAATAAACGACCATCTGTAACCTTTGCATTCAACGGAGCACTAGAGGGCAAAAACTTTAAAACGTAATTATAGGACGTATTAAGTGCAACTTGAACAAACAACATATTTGGTCATAATAAGGGCCTGAACAATCGGCCCATTTGGTCGTTTGAGTTGGAGGACTTGTTGGTTTGCCATCAGCTCAGCCTTTTGCCAGGAGCAAGGTGAGCTGCAAGACACTGACAATAGGATTACACACAACAAAATTAACAATAGATATTTAAAACAAGATTGCATGCACTCAATCTAGCAAAAATAAAGCTGTTTCAAATAAATGTGTCTGTGTATGTCTGATGTAAACAAAAGCATAACCTTTAGGATGTGTGTTCGTTTGTGAGGCTTGTAGCCCTCACACTTTCCCCTCCTTCTGGAATCACAACATGAGGGCATGATAGGAAGTCTGCAGTAGTGTTCAATCAATCAATCAATGTTTATTTATATAGCCCAATATCACAAATGTTACATTTGTCTCAGTGGTCTTCACAGTGTGTACAGAATATCATAATCATAATAGAGTGTTGTTCCGGCCAGGAATGTGCTGGATGGTGTAGTTATATGGCTGCATTGCCAGGTACCATCTGGTGATGCGGCCGTTGGCATCCTTAATCCCTGCCATCCACTTCAGAGCTTTATGATCAGTTTGTAGGATGAACTCTCTTCAGTAAACGCTGAGTCATCTCTTTAGTAAACAGGATTTTTGGGCACAAAATGGATGCTTGGATGAAACACAGCAGACTTATAAACAATGAACACCCGCAACTTAGAAGAAACTAGAAAATGTATTTCCTGCAGAAAATGCGTGCAAATGCTGTAAACTGTGAACATTTATGGCTGAATTTAGCTGAAAATGCAGAAAAAGCTGAATGTGTTATTAGCTGAATTGTAGCTGCTTTTAGCTACAAAGATGCAGAGAAAGCTTAATATTTAAAAGAAAAGGTTTAAAAAAACATATAAACAACAACATGTATAGCCTTGATGTCCTGAAATAGCTGAATAATGTGATAGTTTAATGGGTTCTGCAGCTGAAAATAGGCTGAAGGAGTTAAATATCAGATGTAAGTAGTAGTGAATGAATTTGTATTAAGAAGAGAAAAGAAAGTAAAAAGGCTTGGGAAAGCAGCAGAATATTTGAACTGCAAACTTTTGAACTACTGTAACTTGGTGGTGAATGATCTGTCGCAATGGCAACGGCATTTGATGATACCCCAAAATACGTATATGTGTGTGTGTGTGTGTGTGAGAGAGAGAGTGTGTGTGTGTGAGTGTGTGTGTATGTGTCTGTCTGTGTTTGAGAGAGAGAGAGTGTGTGTGTGTGTGTGTGTGTGTGTGTGTGTGTGTGTGTGTGTGTGTGTGTGTGTGTGTGTGTGTGTGTGTGTGTGTGTGTGTGTGTGTGTGTGTGTGTGTGTGTGTGTGTGTGTGTGTGTGTGTGTGTGTGTGTGTGTGTGTGTGTGTGTGTGTGTGTGTGTGTGTGTGTGTGTTAATTGTTACAGCTCAAATGTATTGCAATGACTTCCATGTTAAAAAAATACTTTAAAAAGCTGAATATTTTAAAAAGTATAACATATTTTGAAAAATTTGAAAGTGTTACATCATGTGTTGAAAAGGCTGAATAGTTTGATATTTGAATGGTTCCTGCAGCTGAAATTAGGCTGGATGAGTTAAATAAAGATATCAAATGTAAGTCGTAGTGATTGAATGTTTACAAACACCTGTGTGTGTAAACCCAGAGATCAAAGGTTTCCATGGTGTCTGCTCTGATTGGATGATGTCACTCACGTGTGTGTGGCTCCATTCTGCCCAACAACACCATGACAACCATCTGCAGCACTGAGTCCCATAAGAATGCATTGAGGAGTATAGCTGACAAATGTGCCACCTGTTCAAAAACTATGGCTCCTATAAAAAGATTACCAGACCGTGAGCATCAGGGAACCCCAATGAACTGAAATATGCTTTTTTTGGGGGGTTTGTGTATAAAATGTGGAGATGGGAGCAGTTATTCTAAAGTGTACTTCTCTCTGCTCTGAAAAAAGATCCGGAACAATTTAACATGGGAATCAATTGGGAGCTAGCTGGACTTTTTCTCTCTTCATGCCCTCAAGAGGCATTTTGTTTAATATTTTTTTATTCATTTTTTTTTTCCCAACCTAGGAGAGGTTTTCCTACGTTTTTCATGACAAAATATGTCTGAGGAGTGTAGGGTTTGGGAATTATGGCAAGTTTAAAACATTTTTGGGGGAGAATTTTAAGCACTGCTCCACTCTGTTTTGAGATCAAAGCACTCGACGAGCTGCTCCATCCACTCTAATGTTAAGATCTGAAAAAGGCCTCTCTACCAAGCTCCAAACTAAGTTCAATATCTCAAAAAGTGTAAAAGATATCACATTTTGAATAACTGAAGGTCTTGTGATCATTTGAAAGTTGGAATGAAGTGTCTGGCTGAAAGTATGTGGAAGTAGTAGCATTTGGCGCAAGGTGTAGGAAAAGAGGATTTGAAGGCATCTCCCATTGACTTCAATGTTAAAAAAAGAGTTTAAAAAGCTGAATATTTCAAAAAGTATGACATGTTTTGAAAAGGTTCAAGGTTTCCAATCTATTCCTTGGGTTTTATGCATTCTAATATTGCAAACCCATGATGTAATGACAGTAATTAAAGAGCAACTTACAGGTTAGACACACCAGTGAATAAATGTGTAGGAAAATGATGAATACACTAGATTTTCAGCAGCGAAGGGGGGGGGGGGGGGGGGGGGGGGAGAGAGATGTAATACGGTTTCCTGATAAACGTTTTGTTTGATAGGCTTCAGCTGTGGAGAGTATGTGCTGCAGGGAGGTGGATGCACCTCGCACAACGCACCCAGGAACGAATGCTAGCTCCGATCCTTTACCTGTTAGGGAAACTGTGGACTTGATGTCCTGACAGGCTGGAGTTTGTGCAACCTGAAAGCTCACCATGATTACAAATGGTGAAATGCAATGTAAAATTATCAGCTCACTAAATCACAACCGCTCAAACCAACTACCGCGGATTGTGCAGAGAAGGAGTCCGAGAATGTTGCTCCCCCATGTGATGTAATATGACGAGTTTGACGTTAAAAAAAAACGTTTTTAGTAGCAGAGCTCAAAACGGCTCCTTTCCCTCTGAATTCCTGCCCTTATGTCTTGTAAAACATATCAAATCCTGCATTAACTTTTTTAATTGTATTTTTCAGGCAAGGTTAAGCATAAATGTAGTAAAAACAAAAAACCTGCAAGTTGCTCTTTAAGAATAATGTAGTCATTAGATTTCATTATATTACATTTAGCTGACGCTTTTATCCAAAGCGACTTTTCATAGATTTCATAGATCCAAGCATTTCAAGTGCTACTCAACTGGCTTTAGGTAAGCCAGTCCTTTATTAGTAGATAAGTGTTCTGTTAGCAGTTTTTTGTTAGTAATTCTATCGCTCGAAGTGGAGTCGAAAGAGATGAGTTTTCAGTCTGCGCCGGAAGATGTGCAGGCTATCTGCTGTCCTGATGTCAATGGGGAGCTCATTCCACCATTTTGGAGCCAGGATAAATGCTCATTTCAGTAGATTTAATCAAAAACAACAAACATATTGGACGTGGACTCGTCCACACAGCGGCGTGCATTGAATCTTCAACGCTTCTGCCCGTTCACTTTGAATGGGGTGATGTCACGCTTCGCCGAACTGCATTGTGGGAGTGTTGCTACGCGTTGCTCGCTGCAAAAGTTGAGCAATGTTCAACTTTTGAAGCTTCAACGGAAGCGTCAGCCAATCAAATCATATGCCAGTACAAGCTCTAGCCAATCAAACTGCGTGCCCTTGTGTCCGGGGCGGGAGATTCATGTGATTGGTTGTTGGTGGAGTTTCAGACACGCCCACCTGCAAGCTTCAACGTACGCCGCTGTGTGGACGGCCCGTAACCCCTTCACATTCTGTTGAAATAGTCAATTACTAGCCATATCTTACACATTGCTGTTTTGAATCATTAATATGTGGATGACAGTTGAGCTGGATGATGTAACATTTATGCCATCTAATGGAAAGAGGACGTATCGCTCTGTTGGTGTTGTTTGGAAAACAAAAACAGAGTGAAGCTCTCATTTCATAACCAACCTTTGAGTACAGACCCCGTCCTGCAGAGAGCACACAACCCAACAGCACGTTGTTGGTCTAGCATCACTTTACAAAACGTTTGCATTAAGACACTAAGACTAGCTTGATAAGCTGGTCCATTGTAAAGGTCAGTCCACCTTAAATGAGCAGTGGGTGATCAGCAGGTGAAAGGCAGGACACGGGAACTTGGTCCTGAGGAGATGTAACGATTATTAAACAAGAAATAGTCGAGTCAAGGTGTCAAAGAAATTCACATTTGTGATTATTAGCGAATCGGTTGCAGGTGGGTGAAATCAGGCTTAGGGAGTACCATATTACATGTAACGGCATTTGGTCATCAGGAGTGGAGTGCACAAGCAGGGCATAACTCTACGTCCGACGTAGAACCGAAGGTTAATACCAAACTAAAGTTATGACTAGTGCACCACTTAGACTTAAGCCCATTACTTTTACGCCTAGTATGGAGCAGGCGTAAATCGGAAAGAGAGACTAGTATCTATAGTAGCGTAAAACAGGCAAGAAGGAAAATGACTATGGCATGTTGTAACAACGAAAGGGCATTAAGACGAGAGAGTCGTCCGTGATCGAACAAACCCACTGGATATCTATTCAGTGAGCTGAAAGAGAGGTTTCGTTTCGGCAGACAAGCCCTTTTTGATTTAATCGAGATCTCCCCTCAACAACAGAACGGATCAGACAGAAACGCTGCGCTCTCCCCAACCTTGCAGGTGCTGATTGTGCTCAGATTTGACTTTAATACTGTGGGAGACATGATTAATGTTCATCGCACAACTGCATGTCGGGCTATTAGACAAGTTTCCTTGGCTCTCCAGCGCCGCCTTAGGAATTATATTCACTTACCAACGCAAGAAGAAGCAGCAAAATCCTTCTGGCATCCGTGAAGATATCGGTGGACGAGTTAACCACAATCACATGATAAACAACGGCTCCCTGTATATTTGTAATATGAACGCTGTTTTTTTGCAATTGCATTTCAATAATCTCCCATTGTGACGACATTTTCATTAGGCCGTGTTATAGCCTATTTTATTCAAAAAACACACAACATTAGATAACATTTGGAGAACTATTAACATGACATTGAGATAAAAACAAGTACAACAAATATGATTAGAGAATGGTGATTGACAAATTGTCTTCAGTGATTCTTTGCTGATTCTTAAGAATTATAATTTTGAGTCTTAATTTCTCCTTCTCCAGCTCAATGTTGTCATGTTCCACTCTCAATTTTGCGGTCTCCACCTCCACACGAACAATCTCTTTCTCCACCAGTTCACGCTGTAGCTCTGTAAAATCCCTCTTTCTTTTTCGGGGTGTGGGCGTCATTTCTCTTCTTTTAGTTTCTGTTATACATGACTTCGTTATCCAAGTCTTAGTTTGCTCAAAATGGAGGAGTTCGAGTATTAAATTATGTAGACGTGTGTTGCTTGGCAACAATTAGTGTTTCACGTGTATTCACGTGGACGCGCATCTTAAGACCAGGCGCAGCTACGACCGAGACTAGTCAGGCTTGGTGCACTCGGTGTAAATTCGAATCACTAAGTCGGACGTAGCTAAGCCCGATGTTAGAGTTAAGACCTACTTTTTTACGCCCAGCTGGTTCACTCCACTCAAGGATACAAAATAGGCAAATGTATTTCCTTGCAGTTAGAGGGGCAAAAAAAAATCAGATAACAGGTACATTTAGGTAAAACAGGGCTCATTAACAGGATAGCAATGATACAACACATTTAGAAATAAAAAACAATACATCAAATCATCCTTTATCTCTATATGGAAACTTGAAGCCATCAATCCAAAATAAAATGGTTCATCAACAGTCAGTGGTTAACGTATACATCAGAAAATCAGTATGACAAAAACATTAAACATATTGTCCACTTATGTTGATAAAGATGGAGTTAATTTAAGTCTTATATGAATGTTGTGCAACATTGTTAATCCAGTCAGTCAGATTTTCTCATATGTGAACTGTCATAAGACTTATTCATTGTCCTCTCCATCAGCTTCTGTTTACATGTGTTCAGCTGAGCTGCTGATTGGAGGCTCTGCCTCTCCATTATCCTCAGTTTGAATTTCCTTAAGCTGAGAGGACTGACGACCAACACACTTGTGTCTTTTGAAATGACTACGCCATTTAAATCTTTTGTCACAAACATTGCAGCTGTATATTTCCTCTCCTGTGTGGACTCTCATGTGTGCCTTTAAAGTTCCCCTCTGTGAAAAAGCTTTCTTACAGACTGAGCAGCTGTGTGGTTTCTCTCCTGTGTGGATTTGCATGTGTTTTTTTAAACTTCCACTCAATGCAAAATATTTTGTACAAACTAAGCAGCTAAAGGGTTTCTCTCCTGTGTGGATCATCATGTGTTCCTTTAAACCTCCACTCTGTGAAAAAGATTTGGTACAAACTAAGCAGCTAAAGGGTTTCTCTCCTGTGTGGATTCGCATGTGTTTTTTTAAACTTCCACTAAATGCAAAAGATTTGGTACAAACTAAGCAGCTAAAGGGTTTCTCTCCTGTGTGGACTCTCATGTGTTCCTTTAAATGTCCACTCTGTGAAAAAGCTTTCTCACAAACTAAGCAGCTAAATGGTTTCTCTCCTGTGTGGACTCTCATGTGTTCCTTTAAATGTATATTCTGTGAAAAAGCTTTCTCACAAACTGAGCAGCTAAATGGTTTCTCTCCTGTGTGGATTCTCATGTGTTCCTTTACATTTCCACTATGTGAAAAAGCTTTCTTACAGACTGAGCAGCTGAATGGTTTATTTTCAGATTCATGTCTATTTTTCAGTGAGTTTGAGCCTGTTGCAGGTTCTCTGGTCTCCTTCCAATCTGCACTGTCTTCAGTGTCAGGTTCAGAAGAGTCTCCAGTGTTGTCCTCAGTCTTTGATTGTAAACTGATCTCTGGATCTGAGTTCCTGGCTGGTTCTGGTCCTCGACAGTCATCTCCATCAGCTTCTGTTTCGATGTGTTCAGTTTGTCTTTGACGAGGCTGTGAGGACTGAGGTTTCTCTTTATCAACTTCACTCTTCACAGGGTCAGGAGTGAAAGTGGACGTGGTGATATCAGCCTCCTCCAGCTCCTGAAGCTGCTCTCCCTCCTGACTGATCCTGAGTTCCTCCTGTTCGGGCTTAATATGTGGGGGGGGCTGTGGGTCCTCCTGGTCCAGACTGGTGCTCCACTCCAGCTGGTCAGGGAGAAGCTCTTCTTTAACCACCACCAGCAGCTGGACATCTGTAGGAAACAGGAAACACACTGTTATATCTGTCTTGGACCTAGTCAATATAATTACGTATGTTATTGAATGACAGTTTCCAGAGAAGAGAGGCCCATCGTCTCTTCTGCAATTATTACGAGTGAGCGGAAGTACAAAGAGGCTTGTTAGTTAGGTGGTTCATATCCTGACAGGGACACCTAAAGAGGTCATGAGATAATGACCTTTCGACATCTGGAACATATGTGGGTGTATTGGCTAATCTAAGGAAAATTGTATGTGCCTTCATTAAAGCGGCTATATATGATGTGAAAGACTTGTACTCGTTGTAGCATTACCACTATTGGCTGCTTGTGTGCAAGGTAATGTTTCCTCATTATTATTGATTGCTGTACAACGAAATAATAATTAATCAACTATATCTGTGTTTGTGTTTTATTGATTCCTCTGTGTTGTTCTTTCCTGTTGCGAGTGCTGAATTTCCACAACAACACAGTCAGAAAAATTGTCAAATTACGTTGGCTCAATTCACCTCATGTAGCCCAGCCCCTTTCCACTTCGTTAAAAATGAAAAAGGGGTTTTTCTTCTGGTGCGATAAATATAACTCAACACTTTCTATACACAATACTCCCGTGATTATTTCTCTTATACCTTGATTGTTGCCAACTACGATGCTCAACAGTTCGCTTAACGGAACTTTGATGCTGGTATCAGTTTGGTTTCTCACCAATCACGGGAGTATTGTTTGGTTTCTCACCAATCACAAGAGTTATTTGTCGCACTACCTAACATCCATGAAGACAACATGACAGAGGGAGGCCTGTCACTCAGGATGCCAAACTACACTTTGGTAAGCCCCGCCCCCCAAGCAGCATCAGGGCCAAAAGTTTGAAAGCGAAAAAAAAAGATCTGAAAGTGGAAATCGATCTGAAGGTGAAAAGCAATGTGAAACCTGAAAAAACAAGATTTGAAACTGAAAAAAATCATTGTTTTGAATCTGAAAACGTAAAATCTGCAACTGAAAAAAATAAGGATTCAAATATCAAAATATGTATAAAAGTGAAATATGAAAATAAATATTTTATTCTAAAATATTGCTGAACTGAATCAAAATAATATTCAACCTGAAAAATGATTTCAAATGCTTTTATTTTGAATACATCATAGTATGTTTCAAAGTTCAGGATAAAAACTTTAACTTTCAAATAATTTGTATTTTTTTTTAATTATCAAAACGCATGACCCTGAAATAGCTCCATACGACCAACAGAAAGGTTAATGTTATTGTACGTTACGTACATTATTATAATAAAGTACATTTGTCTAATAACACTTACATACTTTTACTTAAATAAGATATTAATGCAGTACTTTAACTTGTAATGGAGTATTTTCACGGTGTGGTGTTTGTACTTTTACTTCAGGATCTACTACCTGCAGCAAGTGCTGATAAAAGGTCTAAAGTGTTATTAATGTGATAATAAAGTATTATTGAAGAGTTTAAAGTGTTAATTAAGAGTAAAGGGAACAGACCTGCTCTGTGTATCCGAAGCTGAGGCTGTAAAACAGCGTCCAGGAGTTTCTGGAGTCTCTCGTTCTCCTCTTTGGAAAGAGACAGCTCCTCCTCGAGTTCTGCTATCGTGTTTTCAAACAGAGCAAATATCTCTTCAGCAGCAGCAGTGAGTCGCTGCTTCTTCAACGACAGCAGCATTTGGACTTTACTCATGTTTACTAGATCACCTTTTCCTGCAAACTCCGTTAAAAACACAGTTTCTCTCTCCATCAAACTCTCAATCTGACTAGTGTTGCTAACGTGTTTCCAGCTAGCATGCTAAGCTAGCTCCTATAGTCCGAGGTAAACGCTCCAGAAAAAAGAGCACTGAGTCCATTCAGAGGTTTATCCAGACACACAGATGATGGATCAGGAGTGCTGGAGCTCACACACACTTTCTCAGGAACACAGAGAGAGAACCGTAGCGACGAGACGCCTCCTCGATCCAGGTTAGAAAGAGCTGCAAATGTCACTACCCGATCTGCAGCCCTGCCCGATCTGCTTCTTCTCTTGCTTTTGGTGGATTGCAAACAACTTAAAGGTGCATACCGCCACCTACTGTACATGAGTATGAATCATCACATCATTCCAACTCTTTAACTTATGCTCTATTACAAATACATTTTAAATAAATCAATAAAATCAATGAAATAAATAAAACAAAACAAATCCGTTCTTTCCTGATGTTACGTTCCCTCCTAAACTAGGGGTGCAAAGGGAAGTAACAAAACACAAGAATAACCAGGCGAGAGAAAAAGGAGAGGAAACTGACTGCTGAAGCCACAAAGTGATGTTTAATTAACCAATGATAGACAAAAGAGACTCACCAGCCAATTTTCAAAGTAAACTGAAAACAACTTTCATATAAAAGAAAGCGACTAAAACAAAACAATACACTCGAGCACATCTCCTAATAGTTAGCAAAATACAGGTTAATAGCAGGTCTCACACAGACACATGCTGCACACATGCTGCACACATGCTGCACACATGCAGCCCGAGGAGAAGGAGAGAGAACACTGCAGCCTTCCTCAGATCCTTTATAGAGGCCCTGATTGAGGATCGGGAGCACCTGGGGAGAGGCTGCACCTGGGGACAATCAGGCTGCACCTGGGGAATCAGAGGGAGAGAGCTGGAGCTCACACACACTTTATCTGGAACACAGAGAGAGAGAGAGAGAGAGAGAGAGAGAGAGAGAGATAGAGAGAGAGAGAGAGAACCGTAGCAACGAGCGAGACGCGCCACCTCGATCCAGGTTAGAAAGAGCTGGAAACTTCACTTCCGGTGAAGACACCTCCTCCTTCTTCTTCTCTCAGTTTTTGGCAGATTGCAAACAACTTTAAGGTGCATACCTATTAACGCGTTAATAACGCGTTAATAACGTGTTAATAACGTGTTAATAACGTGTTAATAACGCGTTAAAAAAATTAACGCCACTAATTAATTTAACGCAATTAACGCATGTGTATTTTTTGTCCTCGGCCGCCCCGTAGTTTCAGAGAGCATCGAGTTTAAAATACATTCTACAAGCTGATGCTGACAGCCCCGCTCCTGCTGCCTGCTTGCAGCAGACCACACTTCCACGCTCACCGGCAGGCACCGACTGGCCATCGGGAGGACCGGGAGGGTGTGTGTATGTGTGGCGCGAGCGAGTGAGAGAGAGACCTTACGTGTGTTGTTGTTGTTGTTAGCATCTGGTGCTAGCTAGCTGCGCTAACGGATATAAGGAGCTGTTTAAATTAAAACAGAGGAGCGACATTTCGCCGAGCACTTGACTTTATGCAGGAAGCCAGACAGTGGGACATTGTACGAAAAGTCTGCACACTCAGCAAGGATAGTGCGCGCAACATGATTGCAGCGTCCAGGCAGCTCCCGTTCGAGCATATGCCTTGAGCTGCACATAGCTCCAACGATCTCACACACACACACACACACACACACACACACACACACACACACACACACACACACACACACACACACACACACACACACACACACACACACACACACACACACACACACACACACACACACACACACACACACACACACACACACACACACACACACACACACACACACACACACACACACACACACACACACACACACACACACACACACACACCATTTGTATTGTATTATTGTATGAGAGAGGTTCCAGGTTGAATTGAGGCGAATATTTGTAATGTTCAGAGGTTGTTGTGTTTAATATTCATGAGAATATTTGTCATTGTTCAAATGATAATAAACACACATATAAAGCATATTTGTCCACTCATATGTTGATAAGAGTATTAAAAACTTGAAAAATATCCCTCTAAGGTACATTTAGAACAGATAGAAAATGTGCGGTTAATTTGCGATTAATCGCGATTAACTATGGACAATCATACGATTAATCACGATTACAATTTTGAATCGACTGACAGCCCTAATAGGAATATAACTGGAAGGTTTGGTGTATCTACGTGCTACTGAAGTTGACATTTCGAACTCAGAGTAGGAGAAAAAACTCATTTTGAGAAAAGGACCTTTAAAGATTGCAGTGAGGCGCTAGCTAAACCCTCCTGTTCTTTGGATGACAGCTTGCGCATCGACACACTCCGTGAAGGTATTTCATGTTCGGGGTCATTTGTTTTTTGTATAACCTTGCTTCGTGCAAGTGACAATTGTTGTCCCTGGGCAAGACACTTCACCCCAAATTGCTCCTGTGGGGATTGCCCACAGTATTGAGTTTGTAAGTCGCTTTGGATAAAAGCGTCTAACTAGAGACATGTAATGTAATGTAATGTTGTCGTCTTCTCTGTGAACGTTTTTTTCGCCGTTCTTTTGCCATTTTGAGATTTCAATTTCTAGCGGAAAGCTAACCAGGAAGTGTTTTAGCACACCACGTGACGCATCTGAACGAATCACGTTGTCAAAAATTGACACCAACCAATGAGATTTTGTTTATTGGTTTAAGACCCCTTTGTGCTTTCACTATTGGTTGCTGATACAAAGGAAATGACCATCTTTGGATCCGATGAGATTGTGCAGGAGAGACACAGCTTTCCAGCGATACCTCTGTTGACATGCTACACACAGCGGTCGCGGTACTATATGTTACGTTAGAATGCTAACTTTTGGTGAATTTAGGAGAAACCTACAGACGCAAATAGACAAACTATAGTAAAATAAACCCTTAAATGTGTATTTTCTACGTTTTCCTTCCAAAAGCCTGAAAGAAAACATGTTATGGAATCAAAATAGCACAAAATCTCAAAATAGACCAGTGCATGAAAAACGATGTGTTTGCCTGCCGTGTCTCGCCTTTAACAAACAATGTATGTGGCTCGTATCGCTGACAGCCGGCCCGGCACCGCCTTTTTTTTTTTTTTTAAGCGGCCTCTTCCCCACTTTTAGCAGCACCCCCTGAGCAAAATGACTTCCCGCGGCTATGAACTGATTAGTTCCTCAGTAGAGAACTGTCCAGATACGGGAAACTTGTTTCTCCAGTGAAAAATATGCTGTCTGGATGTAAGTCTCAGTTACTGAAACACGTAGCAGTGACCATCAACTGGCGGCACGCGGGCCACATCCGGCCCGCCAGACATTTTCATCCTGCCTGCACGACGGGGGTGACTGTGGCGTTAGTGCGTTCGCCCCCCACTCATTATTGATTGTAAGTCAGGAAGTTGTTGTACATGAGTCTTAATATGCTCAATATGGGCCTAATGAGGCAGCAGTACCACAAGAATAGTAATTCTCCCATAATAACACTTAACAGATATGATCTATTCTCATGTAACAAGACATGAAACTATAAGTGTTAATTAAGTCTAAATAGCTCAAAATGAGGTGTTTCTATCTAAGAATATGTGTTGGGGTGTTGACAGTTCAGCTACCAATAGCAAGGTGATATTGACCTGTATGTTTAATATGTATTACATTGTTATTTATTAAAGTTAATATACCAGAAATTATGTTCAGGTTGGGTTTAGTTTTTGTTGATTTATTCATAATATGATTTCTTTATAATTTGTGTACGTGCTATGTTTGAATTTAAAGATAATTTTCCTGCAAAGTTTTGTGATAAATTGTTGATAAATGAGTGTGTGAACGGTGTGTGTGTGTGTAGAAAGCTTCAGAATATAGAGAGGAATGAATGTGGACGCTTTGGTTTCTGTAAGAGATTTCTGCTGAGAGAGGAGGAGAACAATATCATGGAGAGAAAGACATTTGAGCAAATTCCAACATTTTAGGAAAACTTTCGAAATATTCAAATATAAAATACGACGAGTAAAGTTTAAATAATAATTAATCTGAGAAATACTCTCTGTAATAATGACTAATCTGAGCAATACTCTATGTAATAATAATAACTAATCTGATCAATACTCTATGCAATAATAATTAATCTGAGCAATACTCTATGCAATAATAATTAATCTGAGCAATACTCACCAGGTCATTGATGGTGGGCTCCATAGGCTCACTCATGTTTGCGGACCCGGCCCCGGCTTCAGCTACTTCCACTTCTGAATCAGACTGTTCCTCCAGCTCTGGCTGCTGCCCTCGTGTGCCCATGGTTATTCCTCTCCCTCTCGCTCTCCTCTCCTCTGCATGTTTGGGAAGAAACGGAGGGCATGAAGTACAACAAATCCAAAACATACTGCTGATCCCACCACTGCCTGTTTTTCCTTGTACGATGTGAGGGTCTAAGGACAGAGGGTGTCGTATTGTCATACTGATATTCTGTACAAACTGTGAAGTCCACTGAGACAAATGTAACATTTTTTATATTGGGCTATAAATAATAAACATTGATTGATTGATTGATTGATTGATTGATTGATTGATTGATTGATTGACTGCCACCATATGTGAAGGACCAGGACACGCAAAAATCAGGAATGCTGGTTGAGGTGCAAAAATAAGGATTTTATTTACCCAATATATGTACAGTTTTAAGATGGGTAATAAAATCAAAAAGGTGTAGATAAAAACAGACACAATCTATCATTTAAGGGATAAACAAAACGTCACAAAAATGGGTGACATCCTGTGTGCTCTTCTGCCCAAGAGCAACTCACATACCCCCCCTCCACACTGCAGGAATTTATAGCACTACTGGCCAGTCCATTGTTGCGTGCAGGGGGAAGAGGCTCTAAAAAGCAGTGGCCTCTTTAAACACCCCTCAGGGTTTGAGAGGAATGGCGTAGTCCAATTAGCTGACACATCTATAAATGCAGGTGTTTGCCATCAGCTCAGCCTTTTGCCAGGAGCAAGGTGAGCTGCAAGACACTGACAATAGGATTACACACAACAAAATGAACAAAAGATAATGTAATAGAATGTTTTCTTATTCAAAAGAAGACCTTAACTTGAAGTATTATTTAATGTTTAAATAAAGCCTTATTAATTTGTCTGTTGTGCACATCCTCCTGTTAATATCTTTGGACGTCCTACATATCGACTGGACGTGGATTCTAAAAGTACAATATACACTTCTCGCTAGAAATCTAATCAAAAAGCGTTTTAATGGCCAAACTATCCTACAATTTAGGATTTTACAGAGAGGGTTATTTGTGAATAAACGACCATCTGTAACGTTTGCATTCAACGGGAGCACTAGAGGGCCAAAACTTTAAAACGTAATTATAGGACGTATTAAGTGCAACTTGAACAAACAACATATTTGGTCATAATAAGGGCCTGAACAATCGGCCCATTTGGTCGTTTGAGTTGGAGGACTTGTTGGTTTGCCATCAGCTCAGCCTTTTGCCAGGAGCAAGGTGAGCTGCAAGACACTGACAATAGGATTACACACAACAAAAGTAACAATAGATATTTTAAACAAGATTGCGTGCACTCAATCTAGCAAAAATAAAGCTGTTTCAAATAAATGTGTTTGATGTAAACAAAAGCATAACCTTTAGGATGTGTGTTCGTTTGTGAGGCTTGTAGCCCTCACACATTCCCCTCCTTCTGGAATCACGCCATGAGGGCATGATGGGAAGTCCGCAGTAGTGTTGTCCCGGCCAGGAATGTGCTGGATGGTGTAGTTATATGGCTGCATTGCCAGGTACCATCTGGTGATGCGGCCGTTGGCATCCTTCATCCCTGCCATCCACGTCAGGGCTTTATGATCAGTTTGTAGGATGAACTCTTTTCAGTAAACGCTGAGTCATCTCTTCAGTAAACAGGATTTTTGGAACAAGTGTGTCCCTCTTCACCACACGAGTAACAAATGAGTCTCTTGTAGGGTTTAACATTTGAGTTCAGCTCTGTTGGTTTCTCCCTTATAGGAGCCTTACCATGTTGAGTCCAACCTCTGTGTTGACCGAGACACACCGTGCCCTTTGGGGTCCTCAGATGTCTTCCAGGCAGTGAAGCTCCATGGCTGCTTCTTCCGCCTGGCAGCAACAAACACATCAGCCAGGTCAGCTGCATCTGCGGCCGTTTTAGGGTTGTGCTCCCTAATCCAAACCCGTAGCTCTGGGGAAAGCATTCTAGTGGTTTGTTTAAAAAACTAGTGACATTTTAATAAATATTGAAAAAAAGGGCTCCAAAAAAGGCATATAACCTGTCCGGCTTAGCCAGTGTGTATTTCTCCAAGCACCAAGATTCATAGTCTATAAAGTACAATTCTGGGCCATTGATTGTGTTATTTCTCCAAACACATGCAGTAAAAATGCATGTTTTGAAGCCTTAAAATGGTGCAGGAAAAGGACTTTACATTGTATTATACTTAAAGACAGGACTATTCAGTTAAGAGAAGAGAAAAAAAGGAAAGAAAACTGTTATAATGGGTGATTAATGACAGACATATGAGGTCCTTGGCACTCAGACTTTAGAGGGGTCATGTTGTGATCATGGGGCATCACCCTTACAGCATCAGGACAATATCATATGGAGTCAGACACTGGAAGTGTGCTGGAGGCGTTGATTGGGACTGATGGAAGGATGAGGCTGATGAGACTGAAGAATATGCGAGGAATGAACTAGTGGCAGAGAAATAATTATATATTAAAGGACAGCAGCGGCCAACCAGAGTGACAGAGTGTGTCAGTGTGCTGAAGGATATTTGTGACCAGCTATCCAGGCCAGACTCTAAAGACTTTCCAAGGTGTAAAAATGCTGCTGCTGGAGTACTGACTGGAAGTATTGCTGATAATATGTCCACCATATCCTCTTAAAACACTCTGTCCAACATAGCCGTGGGAACATGTTTCAAATGGGGGGTGCTGTGGGGATTACACCAGGGCTGGTTCTGACCAATTTGCTGCCCTTGGCAATATTTTAGCAGGCAATGAAAAACCTCTACAAAAGACCACTACACTACAAACAGAGAAACGTATTGACATGGTGGACAGCTTATATAAAAAGGCTTCAAATGCATTTAGTACTCAATGAACTTGTTTGATTTGGGGGGTGGACGTCAAATCTATTATTAGTATTTGTTGATTCATATCTTATTTTACCTGTTAACATTTATGTATTTATGCATATTTTTTTAATCTCTCCAGTTTTAAATTATATGTCTGGTTTACTGTCCTATAGTATACATTGGAATGATTTAAAAATGTTTTTATTGATCCTAATAATTATAAAGGAGTGCCTTGGAAATATGTGTTTACATAAATTGTGATCAAAACGTTTGAGACCCACTGAGATAACTTAGACTAAAGTGAACTATCTAAACACTCAGAGTCCTTTACCTCACTGAGCTGTAGTTATCAGCCTCAGTCTGACTGGAGAGGACTCTCCTCCACATCATTGTAGAAACAGCTTCTTCTAATATCCGTTCGCGCAACAGAAGCTAACAACAAGCAGTATAAACCAGTGCATGAAGTAAAGTAAAAATAATCCATTAGAAGTACAATCCTCATATATCATATTATTGTTTAAAACCTAAAAAGACCTCCTTACATAGATGTTCTTAGTAATTGGTTGTGGGTGTCCTAGCCTCCTGCTTTATGAAGAATAGGACGTGTATTGTAAACCTGAATATATACCCTATATTTAAAGTAATTCAGCCACTTCAGGGGACCATGGTACTCACATCAGTTAGCATCAGAAGTAAAAAGGCAAACGCGTTTAAAACTACCAAGTATTTTACTTAGAAAAGCTGCAGTGTGACCCACATTAAGAGTCGTGTTTACAGAGTCAATGTTACCCAACACAAGATCAAAGGTTCCTGTTGAGCTACACCTCCCTTTTTTGTCCTATCTGCCAAATATTGAAAAATAACCCAATAACCTACATAGATTTATTGTTTTATTCCGGGATGGTGAAACTTTAGAAGATCCAATACTGGACGAATACGTAGATTATATTTCCCACTCATGGATTTAGGCATCCATAGCCGTGGGAACATGTTTCAAATGGGGGGTGCTGTGGGGATGTCACCAGGGCTGGTTCTGACCAATTTGCTGCCCCATAGGCAATATTTTAGCTGGCAATGAAAAACCTCTACAAAAGATCAATACACTACAAAAAGAGAAACGTATTGACATGGTGGAGTGTCCAATAATATCAGTCTCAGGAAGAAAAGCTTTTTAATGCTTATTAAAAATAGCAGAAAAACAAGCATTCTTGTACTCGGGAGGGGACATTGACAGAGGATTACCGGAAAAGTACACAGTAAAAGTACTTCATGGTACTTGTGGGAGTAGTTTCACTAGTACTGAGTCCAACAGTGTCAAACTCACAAAGAACTAATGGCAACAATTATTTTTTCCCTCATCAAACTTGCAGTTTTTCTCGATTGCTAACACACTAAAATTATACATGAAGCACAATTATTTTAACTGACACTCAAAGAGCAAAACATCAGCTCAAATCTCCAAAACTCTAAACACGTTTTCAGCTTTTCACACAATTTTCAAATCAACATGGCACTTTTTGCAAACCTCTGCACATGTCTCTCCACGTGAGACACGGGAGTCTGACATGAAGTCACGTGTGAGCAGGTTTCAAACACTGATATTCAAAATGCCTCACACATGGACCAATGATCAACAAACATGTTCCACCTGACCAAACACCTGGTAGCATCATTGTTGGCTCATCAATCAGGATGTTAGCACTAGAGAAAGACCACAGGTGAGTACTTTCTTACAGCAACAATGGAAGCCAACATGGAAGCAAGAGGAGGAGGAAGAGGTGGGTGAGAGTGAGAGGAGGAAGAGTGAGAGGTAGAGCTGGAGTGAGAGGACGTGGACAAAGAAGAATACTCTATATTACAGTAAATGAAATGTTATCAACCATGGTGTGACGATGAGAGAGGCTGGACAGAGGGTTCAGCCTAATCTAAGCCGATGTACTGTCGCCTCTGTAATCCGGACACTTAGACTTGAAAACAGGTTAGTTACCAGTTTGTAGCTCTGCATAGTTCATGATATCTCAGAGCTTATATCTGTTGTGTGAAACGTATTTACTTCATTACTGTAATTGAATTGTTGGCATGTTGCAGACTATAACTGTACAAACATCCTGCACAAGGTACTGTGGTAAACGTGCTGTTATGCAACACAGACACTGACCGACCACTATATCTTTGTTGTTTATCTGAAGGACTGAGAAACAAGGAGGTGCAGGTGGAAGGCCAAGTATTTTCAATGAGGCAGGAAGCAGCAGTTACAAACTGGGTTTTGGTAAACAATGCATCGCACTTAGAGAGATCCGAAGCATTGTAACTGTGCTGAGATGCTTGTTGCACAGTTTTAGTTTTGAATAAAATGTGATTTTCTTCAACAACCCATTTGTATTTCTTCATTTACTGTATTTCTGTATACTCGGCAGTCTTTCTCTGCAGAACCCTCGATGTACAGAGCACAGCCCATAAAAGAGTGCTTTAGAGTATGCTCAGCAGTGTGTAGTTGAGTGGTCAAACCATCTTGTATTATGAATGAAGCGTGTTATATTTGGAAAGTGTTTATGTAGTTTTGAGTGCAGTTCTTAATTTAGCAGGAGAAATTAGGTGTTTTGCACTTTGGGTGTGTGGTTTTGTGAATTGTGTTTACTGTTCTGAGAAACTGAGCAATTAAAAAAAATGTGTGTTAGCAATCGAGAAAAACTGTAACAGAAGTGGCTTGATTTTGTTCTCAGGAGGGGACTTTGACAGAGGATTTTTTTTTTTAAACAACACACTAGAAGTACTTAATTGTATTGTGGCAGTAGGTGTAAGACTACTGAGTCAAGCAGTATCAATATCATTAAGAACAAATGGTAAAATTGTCTTTTTATCATTCATCAAAGACAGCAGAAAACATGCATTATGTAGGCCTACTATGGAGGGGACTCTGACAGAGGATTACTCACAAAGTACACCGTAAAAGTAATTCATTTCATTTTTGGCATCAGTCAAACTAGTACCGAGTCCAATAGTGTCAGTTGTAATAAGAATTTATGGTAACAAATATTTGTATCGATCATCAAATATAGCAGGGAAAAAAATGAAGAGCAGCTGATTTGAAAAAACAAACTCGAGAGGCAGCTGCAGTCCAGAACCGCTGTATAGTTTAAATCTCCTAACAATGTTGTCCTTTTTAGACAGACTTATTATATTCACAGCCCTTAATAACATCCATTTTCTGGGCTCAATTTGTGTCTTGGTCGTTTTCGTTGTGGTTGCTAAATTCACCTTGTTTATAATATCACCGTTCCAAGCAAACGAGTGCTTTTGTTTTGAAATCACTTCCGCGAGTTTGTATAAATATGAGCGTTAAAATATATGAATATGAGAGCAAAATGTATAAATATGTGAGTGAAAAATGTATGAATGTGTGAGTGACAATGTATAAATATGTGAGTGAAAAATATATAAATATGTGAGTGAAAAATGTATGAATGTGTGAGTGACAATGTATAAATATGTGAGTGAAAAATGTATGAATGTGTGCATTGAAAATATATGTATGTAAGCTAAAAACTCACCTCTTTGCACTGGCTTTTAATACTAGTTGAACATTACATTTTTACATTTGTACGTGTTTTTTTTATTATATGTTTCTAGTTATAGTGCTTTTTATCATGTTTTTAATTATTGTTTTATTATTGTACTCCCGTTGTGTTATTTAATATTGTGGTTATTGCCTGTACAGCACTTTGGTCAACTGCACGTTGTTTTAAATGTGCTATATACATAAATAAAGATTGAGATTGAGTATATTTGTATCTTGTGTGAATAGACATGTTCAAATTATGATTATAAGGGTTTGTTGGAAAGTTATTATCTTTATTCCAGTACTGCAGCGCTAAAGCTTCACACAACAGCATTCTCTTCTGAACAACAGCTACTGTAGGTGATAGGCAAATGTAATCACAACTTTGTTGGTTTAAAAAAACTAAAAACCCTCCACAGTCTACTTTTAAAGCAGCAGTCACATTTGACTACACAAAAGGATAGTTGATGAACTCCTGTAGCCGGCAAGCTAAGTGGGTTGACTTGCCTCGCAGCCCAAAAGCTCCTGTAGCTTATTTGAACTGTTCTGTTTAATTTCCCCTGGTAATGTTTACAATTGTAAAACATTTAATTGAATAAAGCAGCTGGAAAATAAAGCCCTCTGAGCTAACAAGCTTGCTAACAGTAAGATTAGCTCCTTTGCTAACGGGACTCCTCTCTCATAGCCATCTGTAAACCTGTTCTTTTGTGGAAATGTTTTTTATCCAGAATTAAGTAATACGCCAAAATAGCTTTTTTGTTTGTTCCCCTTTGGCAATCAGAGACCAACATGTAAGTGTTCATCAAAGTTGAACTCTACAGAAACCATTCGTGCAGACAAATGCTTTGAGATTCCATTGAAATGAATTGATTTCAATGCAAGATTTCAGCGTTTTAAATCACAGCAAACTAGCAGGATAGCTGCGGATACCATTGAGACGTTTGCATATATAATGACCGTTCTGTGATCACTTTACATTTAAAGATACCCAAAGAAGACAAATCTGTCCATGACTCTTGGAGTTGCATAATCATTTCTGATTCACCACTTCCTGTGAGCTTTAAAACATGCAGTGATTGCCATGACTACAGATGGCATGCACATAAATGATTCACAGTAAATGGTTTCAATATTTATCAGAATGTGAGATGTCTGTGTCCTTGTGAATAATATCTACCCGCGAGAGAACCATAGTATGTGCTCTTAAAACCCTGTGTTGTTTTTAAGCTGGTGCAATCAAATTATTATGCAAAATTAGACAAATATTATGATAGTGAAATGTATACATCGTTATTTATGTATTTAACCCTCGTAATGTCCTCCCGATTACTATGCACCTTGTGGGGTAAAAAATGACTCCATCTGGCTTGTCTGATATTTAACGCATAAAGTATCAAATGTCAATCAATTTTGTGTTACACCTTTAGTTCTACTTCAGTCCAACCCATTATCACACATTGTTCCCTCAGTTTTGGAATGTAGGGCCGATAGACAATGCAATTATACCATTTTCTGATAAAAAGTGAAACAATGAATTAATTTGACCATCTTGTATTGTGACTATTTGTCTTATCAGAGACTGGTATATGTCAAAGTTTAGTAAGGATGCCCTTTTTGAATAATTTATATTTTTTTAATGACAACACATAATTACACCTTGTGCCTTCTGGGGTCATTTTTGACCCCGTCTTGTTATTTCACTGTTAATTCAAGAATTTAAAGTGGAAATTCATTTCTTAAGGTTATACTAACAATTTAAGTCATGTTTAATGATCTTTAACTTCACTAAAACATAGCTATTAAGAAAGCTATTTCATATATTGCTATATCTTGATAAATAACAATTATTTGTATTGTTTTGTGTTAAGATATTCAGGA
>NC_047511.1:47714191-47782826 GCF_902827115.2 Pseudochaenichthys georgianus | reverse complement strand
TTTTATTTAAATGTAGGCTACATTTTACACCAAAACTGAACACAAAAGCAGGACCAACCATCATACATTGAATTCCTTGACTAACAAGAGAAAGATTCATTCATTTAAATAAATGAACAACAAATGGGCCGGTTCTAAGGGGTGTTCAGTTCAGCCCGATGAGAGGGGGTACAGCTGTGCACATGTCATCATTAACAGACGTCGTTTAAAAGTGACGTTTGAGTGAACGAGGACATCCCAATTAATACCTGAGGACTCCTCTGTCCTCGCGTCACCTCCTCGCGTCTCTCGCTCGCATCTTACGGAGGCGGAACTAGACGCAAGAAAGGGAGGCGAGTGAGGGAAAGGAGGAGTCGAGGAGGGGTATTGGGATGAGGCTACTGTCACTACCCGATCCGTCCCCCTGCCCGATCGGTACTGCGCATGTGCGAGATGGTCGGCCATGTTGGACAACTCCGGACGGCAACCCAAGTAGGACACTTGACACAGTGGCTTTTGGCAAAGCTCAAAAAGAAAACTCGAGAGAGAGGAGTTATTGTTATTACAACGTGACTTCGCTATTATTTAACAACTCTTTTTATTGGGTTCTTTTATTTGGGGTTAAGTACATTGTCAGAATAAGTGAGAAATTGATTTAACTTCTGTTAGACAGCTATCATACTGAATACATATTTACTGTGAATATATGCAAACATGTATGGCATATAGCTGTCTAACAGAAGTTAAATCAATTTCTCACTTATTCTGACAATGTACTTAACCCCAAATAAAAGAACCCAATAAAAAGAGTTGTTAAATAATAGTGAAGTCACGTTGTAATAACAATAACTCATCTCTCTCGAGTTTTCTTTTTGAGCTTTGCAAAAAGCCACTGTGTCAAGTGTCCTACTTGGGTTGCCGTCCGGAGTTGTCCAATATGGCGGACCATCTCGCACATGCACACTGCAGATCGGCAGGACTTCTGAGAAGCAGGTTGCGGGGCTGCTGAGGAGGAAGAAGCTCTGGGTGACGCCGGAAGGAAGTGAAGTCGGAGACGCGTGACAGAAAGCTCAGAGAGAATCGGAAAACTCAGATACATACAGAAACGGTAGCATTGGACTGTTATTTTTGGCGGGTTTACATAAACTGTACAATGACTGTTTCATCATGTCAACCAGCTCAGATGGTAGCCAAAGAAATGATATGGAATGGATGATATCCAAAGCTGCGAGGAAGAAAAGATCTTTGAGAGAAAGAGATAGTTCAGTAAGAGCTTGGTCGGATTGGTCGGGTGAAGCAGAGAAGGCTAATCAAAGCAAAAAATCAGTCAAAGTGTCAGCCAAGCAATGTTGAATAAAGAACTAGAACACGAGTGGAAAGTTGTAATATAATTCAATCAGGATGGTGGGCATTACCACCCGATTAAACTTACCAAAGCGATTGAAAAAGAGATTGGAAAAATTAAATTAACTAAATTCATGAACAACAAGCGGGTTTTGATACATGCCAATAACAAAGAGCAGCAGGAAAAGATACTGGGAATGAACTCACTGAATGGGGATAAAATGAAGGTGCATGTCCCAGGAGCACTGGCTAAACTGAGAGGAGTAATATCAGGAGTACCATTGGACATGTCAGTGGAAGATGTTAAAAGTGAATAAAAATGAGGCAAAGTAGTGGAAGTCACAAGGCTTAAAAGCAAACGGGATGGCACACTCAAAGAAACATCAGTTCTCATTCAGTTTGAGAGAAGCTTACTAAGGCAGTACAACTGGGATATCTGAACTTCATGGAGTACATTCCCAAACCTCTCAGGTGCTACGCATGTCAACGAATGGGGCACACAGCGCGGCAGTGTAAAGGACAGCTAAGGTGTGTGAGATGCGGAGTACAACATGAGTATGAAAAATGTGAAAAGGATGCAAAGGTTAAATGTTGTAACTGCGAAGGAGATCACAGTGCTGCGTTTGGAGGATGTGAAGTGCAGAGAGAGGCCAGAGAGGTGCAGAGGGTTAAGATTACAAACAAAGTTTCATATGCAGAAGCAATAAAGAAAGTAAGGGGAACAGTAACAATCAATAATACCCCTAGTGGAATGGAGCAGAGCATTACAATACAAAATGGCAGGAACACACCAAAAAGTAATCTTCAAATGCAACCCCACAGCGCCACCAAGAGTAAAGAGGATGATGATGTTCTCGGAGTGAAAAAGGTGAATTTTGTGGTATTCATATTCCATACTGTAAATGTTGCATTACAGTTAAAAAAGAAAAGTGATATGATCAAAGCCATTGTGGAGGCAGCTGGGAAATTCCTAGACATGAAAGATATTAAAGCAGACCAGATACATGCAATGCTAACTATAAATGGAGCTGGGGAAAATGAAAATCAGGATGAGGGTTAGATCCTAACGGCCCGTCTACACTACAGGCATCAAAACATCTTGAAGCTGGGCATGTCTGAGGCTTGGCGATTTCTCGCGCCCAAGGCGACCAACAACCAATCAGGAATCTCCTGCCTGCCCCCGGCATACAAAGCAAAAAAAAGCCTGCTTCTTCTCCACTATTGCCAAAATGGATGCCGGTTTTGTAGCAAGGGTAGCGTTGGTTTATGCAATGTCTCGCAGGAGGCCACGTATTGTGCGTCGCTGTTGGGTACATCCGATACTCAGAAAACATCTGCAACGGGCGGAATACCACGTTCTTGTCCAAGAGCTCCGCCTGGATGATGTACTGTTTCAGCAGTACTTCAGGATGAGCAAAGACGTGTTCGACGAGTTGCTCGGAAAAGTCGGTCCACTGATTGAAAAGGCAGACACCCGTATGCGTTTGTCAATTGGTCTGTGTGTGTGTGTGTCTGTGGTGTGTGTGTGTGTCTGTGGTATGTGTGTGTGTGTCTGTGGTGTGTGTGTGTGTGTGTGTGTGTGTGTGTGTGTCTGTGGTATGTGTGTGTTTGTGCTGTGTGTGTGTGTGTGTGTGTGTGTCTGTGGTCTGTGTGTGTGTCTGTGGGCTGTGTGTGTGTCTGTCTGTGTGTCTGTGGTGTGTGTGGGTCTGTGTGTGTGTGTGTGTGTGTGTGTGTGTGTGTGTGTGTGTGTGTGTGTGTGTGTGTGTGTGTGTGTGTGTGTGTGTGTGTGTGTGTGTGTGTGTGTGTGTGTGTGTGTGTGTGTGTGTGTGTGTGTGTGTGTGTGTGTGTGTGTGTGTGTGTGTGTGTGTGTGTGTGTGTGTGTGTGTGTGTGTGTGTGTGTGTGTGTGTGTGTGTGTTCGTGTTGCACCGGTGTCCCGATACTTGAAAGGTACCGCGATACCCTGCCGTTAAAAACGGTACGATTCCTCCGTTTCATTAGTATCGGTACTTTAAGAATGACGGGGAAAAGTACTCCCGTGAAAAAGCGCCGTTTTAATAAGAGCCGTGTGTGTTCAGCGCTCTGTTTCCACTCCCTGCACTGCAGCTGTGCCTGCAGTCCCGCTCCTCTCAAGCACGCTCTAAGTCCCGCCCCTCTCTCGTGCACGCGGCCACGCGCTAGCTGCATGTGAGAAAACGAGAAGCATGGCTGCAAGTGGGAGTGCAACTGCCGCTGCGCCTCGGCTTGTTGACAAAAAAGACGCCAGAAGTCTGTGAACGGGCCGTTCAGGTGTTCAGAGCAGAGCTCCCTGTCGGAGCGGCAGAGCGTGTGTGCACTGAAAAGTGTTTGTCGCAATATTATCGTTGAGCAAACTTAACTAGCAAACTAGCATCACTATCTGCTAACGTTAGCTTTAGCCTTCGTTTTCTATTAGTTTTTTTCATAGGCTATAAACGGAGGTGGTATAAGTATATATCTTGTACTTGAGTAAAAGTAGAAGTACCCAGGTCTTGTACTTGAGTTATAGTAGAAGTACCAGAATGTAGGAACAATCCTGCAATCAAAATGTTCCCAAATAAAAGTACAAAAGTATTATCATCAAAATATAGTTAAAGTAGCGACAGTAAAAGTAGAAGTACTCAGGTCTTGTACTAGAAGCACCAGAGTGTAGGAATACTCTGTTACAGTAAAAGTACTGCATTCAAAATGTTCCTCAAGTAAAAGTATTAAAGTAGCGACAGTAAAAGTAGTCATTGTTTGATTGGTCCATTTCAGAATAATATATATGATATGTTTTATAATGATTGATCATGAAAGTGTTCTCAAAGCTGGTGAAGGTGCAGCTAGTTTGAATGACTTTGTAGACTGCAGGGTAGCTGGTGGATTTACTCCAGGTGGAACTAAAGTCTGATTCAACACTTGGTTATATTTCACATCATTCATCCAGATCTGTGAAGTAACTAGAGGTATTAAATACATGTAGTGGAGTAGAAGTACACCATGTACCTCTGAACTGTAGAGGAGTAGAAGTACACCATGTACCTCTGAACTGTAGTGGATTAGAAGTACACCATGTACCTCTGAACTGTAGTGGATTAGAAGTACAAAGTAGCAAAAGAAACATTGAAATACTTAAATAAAGTACAAGTATCTCAAAATTGTACCTAAGTAGTACTTGAGTTTATGAACTTAGTTACTTTACACCAGTGGCTATAAAGATAGAAAGACTAAGCCTTGCAGAGGCATGAAAATACATTTTCAAAATGCTCAACAGTGCTGCCAAAATGTTAAACTCACTGCTACACAATTAAAATAAATGCTTTTATATATATTTATATTAGATGTGACTCTTTGGCGTTTCTGTTATTATTAACACTGCTGCTTTAGTTGTTCTGGCTGCTAAAATCATCTGTTATTCCTAATTGTAAAGCCGATATTCCGTGGGGTCGGGGGCTCGGATCCTTGTCACCTTTTTCATACCTGATGAGTTTGCATCCCTGATAATACTTAAGACTGTTTCCCTTTTTTTAACAAAAGTATCGAAAAAGAATCGGAATCGCAATTCTTGACTTGGTATCGGTATCGAAACCAAAATGTTGGTATCATGACAACACTAGTGTGTGTGTGTGTGTGTGTGTGTGTGTGTGTGTGTGTGTGTGTGTGTGTGTGTGTGTGTGTGTGTGTGTGTGTGTGTGGTGTGTGTGTGTGTGTGTGTGTGTGTGTGTGTGTGTGTGTGTGTGTGTGTGTGTGTGTGTGTGTGTGTGTGTGGTCTGTGTGTATGTCTGTGGTGTGTGTGTGCGTGTGCGTGTGCGTGTGTGTGCGTGTGCGTGTGCGTGTGTGTGTGTGTGTGGTGTGTGTGTGTGTGTGTGGGTCTGTGTGTGTGTGTGTGTGTGCGTGCGTGCGTGCGTGTGTGCGTGCGTGTGTGTGTGTGTGTGGGGGGGGGGGGGATCTGTTTTTTATTAAATCATGTCCTGTATATTACTTTTTTCTCAGGTACCTGGCAACCGGTGACTCGTACAGGACCATAGCATTCAGCTATCGGGTCGGGCATGCAACCGTGGCTGTCATCGTGAAGGAGGTTGCGGGTGCCATCTGGACCGCGCTGGTCGAGGAGACCATGCCGGTACCACAGACGGAGGACTGGAGAGCCATCGCTGCTGGGTTCCAGGAGCGCTGGAACTTTCCGAATTGCGTTGGTGCCATTGATGGGAAGCACGTGGTGATCCAGGCTCCGGCACATTCTGGGTCCCTGTACTTCAAATACAAGTCCACCCATTCCTTGGTACTGCTGGCTGTCGTGGACGCCCAGTACCTCTTCAGGGTAGTGGACGCCCAGTACCTCTTCAGGGTAGGGGATGCCCAGTACCTCTTCAGGGTAGGGGATGCCCAGTACCTCTTCAGGGTAGGGGATGCCCAGTACCTCTTCAGGGTAGGGGATGCCCAGTACCTCTTCAGGGTAGTGGATGCCCAGTACCTCTTCAGGGTAGTGGATGCCCAGTACCTCTTCAGGGTAGTGGATGCCCAGTACCTCTTCAGGGTAGTGGATGCCCAGTACCTCTTCAGGGTAGTGGATGTCGGAGGCTTTGGAAGGAGCAGCGACGGTGGGAGCCTGCGGAATTCCGCTTTTGAAGAGAGCCTCGGAGATGGCAGTCTGCAGCTACCGCCTGACACCGTCGTCCCAGGAGCAGAGCGGCTCGGCCTTCTTCCCCATGTGTTTGTTGGAGATGAGGCTTTTCCGCTGCTGGACAACCTGCTGCGTCCGTTCCCTGGACGTCAGCTCACACGTGAAAGGAGGCTGTTCAACTACCGCCGTTCAACTACCGCCTCGGCCAGGTTGGTGGTTGAATGTGCGTTTGGCGTCCTCGCATCACAGTGGAGAATGTTCCGGTGTGTCATCACCACCAGCCCGGAGGTAGCAGAGTTGTGTGTGAAGGCCGCCTGTGTGTTGCACAACTTCCTCCGCAGGAAGACGATGGGAAGGCCATCATGCACACCTGTCGTCCCTGTCGTCGCAGAGTCGAGTGATGAAGCTCCAACCCTGCGCGATGCACCTAGGATGGGCTCAAACAACGCCACACGCCGATCCATCCAACTGCGGGAGACCTTCTGCTCCTATCTGAGTGAGGAGGGTGTTGTCATGGCAGCATAACGTGGTGTAGTGCCATGGCAGCATAACGTGGTGTAGGTCCTATCTGAATGAGGAGGGTGTTGTCATGGCAGCAGAACGTGATGTTGTCATGGCAGCATAACGTGGTGTAGGCACCATGGCTCCTCCAAACCAAAAGCTCTTTTAAGAGCTACCCATTTTCTTTAAAGAGCAAATATTCCAAATGAGCCATTTTAAAAACAAACATTCCTAATAAACATGTTTCTTGAATTGATATTATTATATTATGATATGACGAACAACCTTTTTCCTTCAGCCCTGTTTTTACTGATAAACCACTCGTAACTTCAACAGGTTTTCACTGAACAATTACAGAAGAAAGCACATTATATATACCGACATACATGAAGCTTCTGGTATGTTACAACTGACAAACCACAGTGAAGACACAGTATAGCCATAACATACTTTAAATAATGTTTTATTTGGTAATGTTGTGAGTGAAGTGTGAGTGATAAGTGTAAAAACTGGATCAGTATGTGTGAACAAATTATTAAATTATAAATTGTCCTGGTCCACGTCAAAAATTAACTGGTGTATCCCGAGGCGGACTCTTGCCCTCTGTCCCCTTGTCATCAGCCTCATGGTGGGCAAGAGGCTCTTAAAAAAACTCTTCCTCTGCCACCAGGGTGGATGGAGGCGGGGTCTGCCGGGGGACATTGCTGGACGTCTCACGGTCTACGATGAATGGGGTTAAAAACCCCATCACTGCCATGAAACGCCAGGGCTTGAACCCCCCTGCAGACCCTGCCCCGCTTCTTTTTGCCTCCTTCTCCATATTCTTCTCCTTGCGGAACCTGTCCCTCAGAGTCTTCCATCTCTATTTGCACACATCCTCTAATAAAATGAAATGAAATAATAAAGTTAATAAATAATAAAGTGAATGTCTAGAATTTACTAAATTATTCCTCCATTAATGAATGCTATTTGTATGCTACATTCCATGCTGGCTAAATATACTGTCTATGCTTGATAGCTGTGCATGTATTATATGTTATGTTATATATTATGCTTATACTTATTATTATATTAATATATATTATGTGTTATGCTACATTACTAACTGTCCATTCAATGTTAAACGAAGTAAACTGGATATAAACTCCCCAAACAGTTGAAAACCTACCAGTTTCACCAACTGTCTCTGCCACCTCCCGCCATGCCTGGTTCCTCCGGTTTAGGTCCCGGTAGGTGAACAGAGTACAGTCATACAGGACTGGGACATTTGCCACGGCAATGATTAATTTATCCTCCATTTTATGACATATGGAAAATAGTCAAGACCTGCGGTATCAGCATACACGCGGTTTGATTGGCTAGCGCTTGTACTGGCGGGAATTGCATAAACGGGATTTGATTGGCTGATGCCAAGCATCAAGCCTCAAAAGTTGAACAATGATGCCGATAGATGCTCGTGATGCTTGCAAAGCCATGCCATGCTCCCCACAATGCAGTTCGGCGAAGATTCAAAATCTTCTACGTCACCCCATTCAAATGACGCGAAGTGTTGAAAGCATTTTTCGATGCCTGTAGTGTAGACGGGGCGTTAATCATGGTTCTGCACACACTACAGTGGAACGCAAGAAGCCTCATAGCTAATGGTCAATAATTCAAGAAATATATATATGATCTGGAGGTAGTCCCTGAGGTAATATGTGTGCAAGAAACCTGGTTAGGACCTCAATTAGACTTTGTCATTCCAGGATTTAGCTGTATAAGGCATGATAGAGCTAATAGTCAAAATGGTGGAGGGTGTGCCACGTTTCTCAAAGATGGTGTGGCATACAGGGAGGTGCAATCTCCTGATGATGTGGAGTGTATTATAGTGGAAAACTGCAACCCTAGGAAACAAGATAACTTACTAATTAGGATAATCAATTTATACAACCCATGTAAAAATCTAACCACTGATATATTTAAAGAAATAGCAGAATATAAACATAGGGAGGAAGTTTGGTGTGGTGATTTCAATGCACACAACAGCCTATGGGGCAGCAACCATACAGTAACGGAAACATAGTGGAGGAAATGCTGGAGGAAAGAACACTAGTATGCCTTAATGATGGACATGAGTAGATGTACACGGGGGGAAAGTCTCATGCCTGGATCTGACATTAGTATCAAACTGTTTGGTTCATACATGCGAATGGTTTGTTTTGAATAACTCCAGAGTAGGAAGTGAGCATTATCCAGTGCTTACTAAAATGAATAATAATGTATATATGCAGGAAGGAGGTGTGATAACCAGGTGGTGCTTTGCTAAAGCTGATTGGGGGAAATGTAGGATATGGTGTGAGGAGTCGGTACACCTGCTAACATCAGAGGGAAGCAGAGAGGTCATTACAAGCCACATAACGCAATATATAGTAAATGCAGCAGAGAACAGTATACCCAAAGTAACAACCAAGGGTAGGAAGAAAGTGGTGCCATGGTTGAATGAGGAATGCAGCAGGGCTACTAAAGAGCGAAACGATGCATTTAGAGAATTAAAGAAAAACATGACACAAAATAATGTTATAGAGTTTCAAAAGAAAAGGGCAGCTGCTCGAAGGACAGTAAAATATACAAAAAAGAGAACATGGAGAGAATTGTGTGCCATTGGCAGAGGAGTAACATTAGGTGATGTCTGGTCCATGTTTAAGCAGATGAGTGGGAAAAGGAAATCCATTAAAATGCCAGCTTTGGTTGATGGGGAGAGGCTGGCAGTGACAGATAACGAGAAGGCAGATATGTTAGGAAGGACACTTGCAGCAGTACATAGTGGGGAGCATCTCAGGGATATTCATAGGCAGCAAAAACAGCAGTTCCTAGCAGAGAATGAAAACGTGAAGGAGAAGAGACAGGATAATAGGTCAGCTCTTGATGTGGAATTTACAATGTCAGAACTCAAAATAGCCTTACAAGGTACAGGATATACAGCCCCAGGACAAGACCAGCTATGCTATGCTATGTTTAGACAGTTACCTATGGAAACTATGACAATGGTGCTGAGTCTTTTCAATAAAATCTGGAGAGAAGGAGATATGCCAAGTGTGTGGAAAACAGCAGTCGTGCTACCATTCAATAAGCCAGGGAAAGATACAGCTAACCCTAGTAACTGCAGACCAATAGCTCTTACATCACACCTATGTACATGGATGGGAAAGATCATTGTCTGCAGTGTGCGAACTATACTACGGTCTCTGGGGGAGCCGGGATTTATTTATTTTTTTGCGAGGGGGGAGGGGGTAAATGCTGATCCGTGCATTAATAGAAACAGCACAGACATAGGCCTATTATAAAGAGAAAATCTGTTGCACACGGGGTGGTGCCACAGGTCTACATTTACATGAAACGTCCCGATGGATCATGTTCATGTCAACAGATTTCCCGAGCATGTATGGGCTACGCAAACTTCAATCAACTTGATAATAAATAATCCACGGACCACCAATGTAACGTTTGACTGTTTAATTAAATCAACTTAAAATGACTAAAAAACAGGCTACAATGTTTTACATGGGCTATAGCCTATTATGGCTGTAGCCTACACAGAGCCGAACACACGCGATAAGAGCAGCCAGCGGCACCAACCATGAACAATATTAATATTAATAATACAGCTATAGCACAACACAACCCTCTCACTGCCTGGAGAGACGCGACGCCACACACACAACACAACGATGCACATAGCCCTTCTCTCATAAGTAGGCCTATCACAGCAATCCATAGGCCTACAACACAGCAAAATTAAAGTAAAAGCTGTCAAGTTAGCACTAGCACTGACGTTAGCTCCCTCCTCTCTCGGTTCTGTTGTAGCAGCAGTCACAACGTACGATGTGCTACCACCAGCTACATTCGGTTGGTCTTCTTGATCAGGTCTTTTTAAAGAAATTGCCCAAGGTAAGTTGTTTTTTTCTTTTCGACATGTCAGCAGCAGCAACAATGCCTGGTAAACATGCAGTGCTAACTAAACGAGCTTGTGAGTGAGTGGGTGGAGCTGCGGGCAGCGTGCAAGCAGGCGACACTTTTTTCATGAATCATAAACTCTAAATATAATTTTATTTTACACCTTTGAAAAAAAAAACATGCCCAAAATGGAATTTATTTGGTCATCATATCAGTATTTTAGAGCTCCCCCCAAATTTCACAAACCATGTTCCCAGGGGAGCTCATGTCACCACTAGGGGAGCTATAGCTCCCCCTGCTCCCCTCCAGTTCGCACCCTGATTGTCCATAGGCTCTCACATGTACTGGAACAGAAAGGGCTGCTGAGTAGTTTTCAGAGTGGATTTCGTAAAGGGCGGTCCACAATATATGCTTTAGTAAGAGTGAGTAACGATGTGGAAAAACACTGAAAATGAAAGAGATAATGGCAATAGTGTACTTTGACATTGAAAAGGCGTATGACTCTGTGTGGAGGGAGGGGTTACTGATCACATCGAGTAGAATGGGTATTGGAGGGAGAATGTACAATTGGGTAAGGGTCTTTTTATCAGACAGGACATTTAGAGTAAATGTTGGAGCAGATATTTCCAATTATTTTGAAATAGAAAATGGTATCCCCAAGGGAGTGCAGTCAGTCCAATATTATTAACATCATGATTAATGACATATTTACAAGCTTAGACACATGCATCCAACCGGCTCTATACGCAGATGATGGGGCTATTTGGATGAGGGGAAGAAATGCCCCATACGTAATGGGGAATATAGGTAGGGCGATTGAAAAAGTGGAGAGGTGGTCATATAACTGGGGATACAAAATGTCAGAAAGCAAGTCATGCTACATGGTATTTACAAATAAACACAAGATTGATGGCCAACAGCTAACACTATATGATCGTCCAAAGGTGAATGAGTTAGGACTGTGGTTTGATAGCAAATACACATGGAACATGCATATTAAACAAGTGGAAACAAAATGCAAAAAAGTATTACATGTATTGCGAGCTGTAGCTGGATGCAACTGGGGCGCAGATTAATAGACATTTACAGATCAATGATGAGGTCCACAATAGACTATGGTTGTATAGCGTATGGAGCAGCAGCAAAAACATCGCTTTTAAAAATAGATAGTGTGAAGTCAACTTGGAAAATCCTCACAGGAGATCAAGGGGTTAAAAAGTCGGGCTGATTGACAGAGTGGCAGCTGTCTGAAATCATTCCCTAATTGCTAATCAGCGTCGCTGCACCTTTAAAAGCAACACATCCTCACTCCCAGGTCGGCCTATGCAGTGTTGGGAAAGTTCACTTTCTACATGAACTAGTTCAGTTCACAGTTCACATATTTTAAAATGAACTAGTTCAGTTCATAGTTCATAATTCAAAATGTTGAACTAAAGTTCATGGTTTCAAAAATGAACTAATTTATAGTTCATAGTTATTTTTTCAATAAGTTGCTGCGAGCTATTATTTGTCTCCTGTACGATGTTAATGGGCCATTTCAATGTTTACAATATCCTCAGAGGGCCGTACAAATTATTGACCTCTGCTTAAAAAAACTAAAATCACAGCCCATTCATTTCATTCTGTGCAAAGAAAAAGCAACCTCTTAATCCAGATATCTCACCATGACTCGCGTATGCATGCACGTGCAGGGTGTGGCGTGACCCCTAAACCGGAAAGATATGGACACAAGATGTGTGCAAATGTATTTAGTTTCCTATCCATGTGAACATGATTTAAGTGGGGGGGGACCTAACCTCCTCTAGGGGGGTCCGGAGGGCATGCTCCCCTGGGAAGATTTTTTTTTAAATGTTGAAGTTAAAAGCATCAATTTGGTGCACTTTGAGAGCAACATTAGGAGATCTATGGACACATCTCTCAACACCCAAACACAACTGTAAACAGATTTTATTTTAATTTATGAATATTTGACAAATCACTCCCCTTTCAAACTGTATTCTTCTTTATTAATAACTGTCATATAGTATTTTATACCTGTTTACTTTATTCTCTTATTTTTTTGATAACTATAATGATCATATAAAGATGTGCCTTTACCTCACTGGTTGTAGACAAAGCTTCTTATATTCGTTAGCATAGCTAGCTAACCAGATGCTAATGATAACAACACAGTTATTGACTGTCTGATCAGTATGACAGATGAGCAGATCGCCACTGGGCTTTCAACTAAAGACACAGACACGCAGAAACTGCAGCATGTGTATGGACTTATCGGTACTGCCATTTCTGAAGTGCTGGAGCGGCGTTCTGGTGCTCTCCGTCAGAACTGCACCCCTGTCAGACGAGCCATATACCACGTGATGACACGTTCGGCTCGTGTTGTGTTCAAGGACCCTGACCTTGGCCAGGAAAAACAGGCACTCGCTTGTTTAATTTTTTTGTGGTCTAGATTTCTTTCATTTTTTTATTTTTTGCGTGTGTTTATAAATTACCTCGAGGGCCGTACTAAATTGTCTCGCGGGCCGTATACGGCCCGGAGGCCGGAGGTTCCCCACCCCTGCCGTAGAGTCTCACTCTGAGCGAGTGCTGCTGCAGCTGCTCTCGGATTCGTCCATACTAATTCATTCATTCATTCAATGCTCGCCGGTTCCACATTGTTTGTTGTGAGGAGTCTGATATATTTAGTATATTTATATTTTAGTGCGACAGCCGGGGGTGACAGGCGCGTACGCGTCACAGGCAGCTTGCTGTTGCCAGATTGGGTGGTTTTCCGCATTATTTTGAAGCCTGTTTACTGTGTGTTTTAACTGGGTTTTCGGCTGAAAGGCAAATGAAATCTGGCACACTTTTGAACGCCGTTATAATACAGTGCTGAGAATGAACGCACTTTTGAACGCCGTTATACAGCGCTGAGAATGAACGCGTTCTCAATTACGTTCATCTAGCGGAAATACAGTACATTCAGTTCACGTTCGCCCAAAATATGAACGCGTTCATGAACGATCGTTCATTGAACGCGTTCAGGTACATCACTGGGCCTATGTTGACGTTATGTCAAGTCCCCTGCCGGTTTTTTCCAACGCAAGGGGGGGGGGCCTTTAGCGTCCATTTTCAACGCGAGGGGGGGGGCCTTAGCGTCCATTTTCAACGCAAGGGGGGGGGGCTTAGCGTCCATTTTCAGCTTTCCGGGATGTCCATGTGCTTCTATGGACGCTCATGGAAGCACGGCATTCGTTTGTGTCAACTGCCCTTAAAGGCAATGAAGACACTACACTACCCAGAATCCCCAGCTATCGTTTGGACTACACCATGTGCTCTGTTTGACAAACCCCGTGATAGTCCTCAAGCTCTGTGATTGGAGAGTGTGCTCCGAGGGTTACCGAGCCTCGAACAGCACTTGAAATGGGATGGAACCACGGCAGACTGTTCAAAACTGGATTTGATCGGGTCCACCGCGCCCCCCCCCCCCCCCCCCTCCCCCACCCCCCCACCCCGTCCCCAGAACTACACATGCTGGCTATTCTGTTTCGCAACATGTTCTCTATGGCACGTCTCTACTGGGAGTTGTAGTTTTAAAAGACGTTTTCGTATTTCCCATAATAAGAAGTTGCCAGTATTAAACTGTGTACATCCCTGGAGGTTTAGGGGACAGGAAACACTCACATTTAAAACATATAATTAATAAATGGGTGAAAATTGCTGGTGCCCATTATGGGCAGCATTAATATATATACCCACACGCCAGCTAAGGTCAGAAGAGCTTTATTTAACAGCTGGACTTATGTTTGTGACCCCTCCTGTTGTTAATTGATAACATTACATTACATTACATTAATTGATGAGCCTGAAACATGCACTTGTCAAGGTTCATAGGCACATTTTGCAAATATGGCAGTAGCCATCGATCAGCTTAAGATAAGATATACTTTATTGATCCCAAGTTGGAACATTTGCGTTACATCAGCATGTGTAACAGTTAAATCTGCAGTGGTGTTTATTTGAAAATCATTTAGTATAATCACATAAATTCTGTGTTTTATATTTAACAATTCTGTGTTCTTTATTTATTGATTGTTCAATACCTGACAAGGCCGGAGATGAAATATCTGCATACATCTATAAGAGCATAATACATTATGTATAATATCAGTTAAAATAAGTGCTTCAACATAGTTAACATTGCTGGAGGTATGCACAAATATTGATAGATGTCTTGTAATGCACTATTGAGGAACCTGCGACCCAAGTTTTTCATTCAGTGCAGAACTACACCATAGTTGTGTAGGCCTATATGATCTGTCAATAAACCTTAGAAAATCTTGAAATCTTGAACGGGATGTGCAAAATAGTCATTATATACAGTCTTTAATTAACTATTAGTAGAGAATAATGAGTAATGAATATACTTTATAGGGATCCTATTAATATCTAATAATAAAAATAATGAAATTCAATAACATGCTTTAACCACCAGGTGTCTCTTTATATCATCTGTGCACCTTTATGGTGTAAATACAGCCTATCTACCAATTGGATCAAATATAAAAGTGAGCCGAATTAGTGTTGATACGGCAAAGAGACGTATTGTGTGAAAAGAAATGTAAGATGTTGTTTAATGGCTGATATATTTATGATCCACGTCACGTTTTCAGTTCCTCATGTTTGTCTTCTCATCAGGGCTCTATAAATACAGAACTACGGCAGATATGTAATATTTAATGCAGCCGAACCGTGTATTACAATGCCGTTATGTGATGACTTTCAAAGAGAAAAGCAAGCACACTCGGAATAAGGTATTATTTTATTTTCTTTAAACGTTTTCGGTCTGTTTCCGGTATTTGTTAATGACGATGTGCTGTGAGATGTGAGACTGGAATTGCACAGGGGGAAATAACGTATCTTTAGATGCGGATTTTGTTAACTAATATGTTTGCGCTGTGGACCAACACTATACATTGACGGGGAAGGGGGTAGCAATAAAGATAACACCATTAAACAGTTACACAACATAACAGAAATAATATCGATAGCAGCGTCCCTAGCAACCACCTTGGTAACAATGAAAACGTTGGACGCAATTTCCTGAAGTAATCTTCGTAATAACTAGCAAACTAAAGATCATGTACATCCACTGCACACATAATCTGAAATAACAACTCATATTTCTCGCATCAAATGACATCAAAACGCATTTTAATGGCCAAACTAACTTTAAAATAGGCATTTTACACCCAGAATAAAACGAAGTTCGGCCATGTTTTCTTTTTCTGCAGGGAGAAATGATAGCTGGGGATTCTGGGTAGTGTAGTGTCTTCTGCCATCATTTACTCCGAAAAAAGATTTGTTTCTCCGAATCGAAGGGGAAAAATACAAAAGCATTGCACACAATTTAAACCAATCAATGTTGTGTAATTAACAAGGATAATCTGGTGTTTTTTTAGTCGATGAGTAGTGCAGATATCACTGTAAAATCAATCGTCAGTAAGGGGAATATTTACTTCCGGGTGTACAATTATCCGCTATCCAATGAGAATGGACGCTCACATTGCCTTTAAGGGCAGTCGACACAAATGAATGCCGTGCTTCCATGAGCGTCCATAGAAGCACATGGACATCCCGGAAAGCTGAAAATGGACGCTAAGGCCCCCCCCCCTTGCGTTGAAAATGGACGCTAAGGCCCCCCCCCTTGCGTTGGAAAAAGCCGGCAGGGGACTTGACATAAAGTCAACATAGGCCGACCTGGGAGTGAGGATGTGTTGTTAAAAGCACCGCACCTGAAAGAAGGGAGTAATCCAATCTGGAAAGGGACTAAAGAGCGTGCGTCCAGCAGCAACGAACCAGCAGAAGAACCGTCGAAGAAGCAGCACATGGTGCAGCCATAACAAGCTGGAGAAGCGGCAGGTGAGAGACGAACTGTGTGTTTAGTTACAACTTGCCGTTCGTGTCGCACGTTAGAACGTGCGTTCTAGTTCAGTGTCATTTGTTTGTTTGATGTCCTCGAGCTAAAGCAACATTGTTGATTTAAAAACGAATGTGATTTATTGAGAGATGTAGATTGATAAAAACGGTTTGCATGCTGCTAAACATTCAGTCTATATTTGCAGTTTTAATGAGACTGCATAAGTTAAAAACATAATTCATAATAAAATACATTAAGAAAGTAAAACAATATTCACAAGTGTTAAAAAGTATATGTAAAGCATGTATTTTTCATTTATTATTTGATGTGCATTGTATTTACAGTAATTATTTTTCATTTAAGGTTTTTTACCTTACAACATAAGCTGTACTGCAACTACAAAAACGAAAGTAAAGAAGAACTCAAAGAAACAAAGTTGTGGTCATTGTACGAGTGAAACCCAGTTAAAACCTCCTATGGACTGTACCATCCCTTTCAAGCGGGGAAACTGCAAATATACCCAAGGGCTTGACAGATTGAATACAATATAAAGCATTGCGGCTGTGTGTTGGAGCGATAAAGTCATCCCCTATTAATGCAGTTCTGATAGAAGCAGGAGAGACACTTCTGGAGATCAGAAGAGTGAAACGTGCTCTGTCATACTGGGTCAGGGTACAAGGAAGTGGAGAGGGAAATATCACAAACAGAATACTGCAGGATTGCTGGGAATATGCAAAATTCCAGGGGCGTGGGTTTGGCTGGACGAGTGAGGAGAGAACGAGGGCATATGGAGTGGAGACCATCACGTTTGCCAAAGGAAGCCCATTTAGCCGTGTTCCCCCATGGCTGTTCCCAGAAGCTGTGAGTATCATAGAAAGGAAAAAAGAGTGGCAAATAAATGAAGTGGGAATTAAAACAAGTATGTATCTGAACGAAAAGTATTACAATTTCCTACAAATGTACACCGATGGTTCTAAGAACAAGGAAGAGTGTGTTGGAGTTGGCATATACATCACAGACTTTAAAATATCTATTTTAAAGAGCATCTGATCAATTATCAGTGTAGCAGAAACGCTTGCTGTTGCTTGCTTCACAGAAGCGGCATAGATCTACAGTTCTGCTGGGTGCCTGCACACGAGGGGGTGAAAGGGAACGAGTGCACATGAGGGGTGAAAGGGAACAAGTGCACATGAGGGGGTGAAAGGGAACAAGTGCACATGAGGGGGTGAAAGGGAACGAGTGCACATGAGGGGGTGAAAGGGAACGAGTGCACATGAGGGGGTGAAAGGGAACGAGTGCACATGAGGGGTGAAAGGGAACGAGTGCACATGAGGGGGTGAAAGGGAACGAGTGCACATGAGGGGTGAAAGGGAACGAGTGCACATGAGGGGTGAAAGGGAACGAGTGCACATGAGGGGGTGAAAGGGAACGAGTGTGCTGATAAATGAGCAAAAAGTGCAGTACAAAAGGAAATGGCATGACCAGTTCAACTTGGAGAAGGAAAAGCAGTCATTAAGAAGAAAGGGATGGAGATCTGGCAGAAGAGGTGGGAGAAAGACCAGAAAGGCAAAGAGTATCACAAAGTACAAAAGACAATTACAATTAATGTTTATAAAGAAAGAAACGGAAGGGAGGAAATCATGATGGCTAGACTCAGAATAAATCACACGGCTTTGAATAGTACGCTGTATATCATGGGGAAAAGTGACAGCAACAAGTGTGAGAACTGTGCAGTAAAAGAAGATGTAGAACATATCTTGTTGCATTGTGACATCTATAAAGCTGAAAGAGAACAACTAAAGGCTAACGTTTCAGAGGCAGAGAGGGAGTGGAGTGTGGTTGGTGTTTTGGGAACAAAAGGAGAGGGAGAGCTACCAGAAAGGCACTGTTTAAATTCTTGAGTGAAACTGGGGTAGGAAAAATAATTTAACATTAGGTCGGGTGTTACGTGCCGTAGTGTTTGTGTGTGTCTTTCTCTCTCCCTCTGACTCCCCAGGTGCAGCCTCTCCCCAGGTGCTCCCGATCCTCAATCAGGGCCTCTATAAAGGACCTGAGGAAGGCTGCAGTGTTCTCTCTCCTTCTCCTCGGGCAGCATGTGTAGTGTCCCTGTACCTGCTATTAACCTGTATTTAGCTAACTATTAGGAGATGTGCTCGAGTGTATTTTGTTTTAGTCGCTTTCTTTTATATGAAAGTTGTTTTCTGTTTACTTTGCAAATTGGCTGGTGAGTCTCTTTTGTCTATCATTGGTTAATTAAACATCACTTTGTGGCTTCAGCAGTCAGTTTCCTCTCCTTTTTCTCTCGCCCGGTTATTCTTGTGTTTTGTTACTTCCCTTTGCACCCCTAGTTTAGGAGGGAACGTAACATAGATTTGTTTTATTTATTTCATGGTTTTATTTAAAATTTATTTGTAATAGAGCATAAGTTAAAGAGTTGGAATGATGTGATGATTCATACTCATGTACAGTAGGTGGCGGTATGCACCTTTAAGTTGTTTGCAATCCGCCAAAAGCAAGAGAAGAAGCAGATCGGGCAGGGCTGCAGATCGGGTAGTGACATTTGCAGCTCTTTCTAACCTGGATCGAGGAGGCGTCTCGTCGCTACGGTTCTCTCTCTGTGTTCCTGAGAAAGTGTGTGTGAGCTCCAGCACTCCTGATCCATCATCTGTGTGTCTGGATAAACCTCCGAATGGACTCTGTGCTCTTTTTTCTGGAGCGTGTACCTCGGACAATAGGAGCTAGCTTAGCATGCTAGCTGGAAACACGTTAGCAACACTAGTCAGATTGAGAGTTTGATGGAGAGAGAAACGGTGTGTTTAACGGAGTTTGCAGGAAAAGGTGATCTAGGAAACATGAGTAAAGTCCAGGTGCACGAGGAGGAGCTGTCTCTTTCCCAAGAGGAGAACGAGGGACTCCATAAACTACTGGACGCTGTTTTAGAGCCTCAGCTTCGGATACACAGTGCAGGTCTGTTCCCAACACTTTAAACTATCCAGTAACACATTAATAACACCTACAGGTGGGGTAGGTAATTCACTAAAGAAACACTTTTTGTTATATTCCATAGAATGCTCTTAACATCCCGATAGCAATGAATACATTACATTAAAAAAAAGTCATCTGTGGTATCTTTGGCGCTGTAAAAAGCACGAACAATTATTTTAATAAGTGTGTTATGCCGTAAATCAGGGGTGGGGAACCTTTTTCCTCTCAAGGGCCATTTCAAAGTTTTCAACATCCTCCGAGGGCCGTACAAATGATTGACCTCTGCTTAAAAAAACTAAAATCACAGCCCATTCATTTGGCCTTTCTTTCATGCTGTGCAAAGAAAAAGCAAACTCTGAATCCAGACATTTTACCATGACGCGCGCATGCATGCACGTGCACGGTTGTGGTATGACCACCAAAACGGAAAGATATGGACACAAGATGTGTGCATATGTATTTAGTTTCCTATGTGGACATGATTTAAGTGGGGGGGGACCTAACCCGTACCCATATCCGCAGCAGGTCTCCAAGGTGAACAGCCTCTGGCATGTTAGATCACGGTTCCCCCGGGAAGATTTTTTTGTTAAATGTTGAAGTTAAAAGCATCAATCTGGTGCACTTTGAGAGCAAAATTAGGAGGTCTATGGATACATCTCTCAACACCCAGATGGAAAAGAACTGTAAGCAGATGTTTCTTTATGGATATTTTACAAATCACTCCCCTTTCAAACTGTATTCCTGTTTATTAATAACAACTTTTTTTTACTGTCATATAATATTTTATACCTGTTTACTTTATTCTCTTGTTTTTTTATAACTATAATGATCATATAAAGATGTGCATTTACCTCACTGGTTGGAGAAAAAGCTTCTTATATTCGTTAGCATAGCTAGCTAACCAGATGCTAATAACAACAAAGTTATTGACTGTATGATCAGAAACTGCGGCATGTGTACGGCTCCTTATCGGTAGGCCCGCTTGGGGGGCCCTACTGCAATTGTTGGCCGGAGCGACGGTCTGGTGCTCTCCGTCAGAACTGCACCCCTGTCAGTCGAGACATATACCACGTGATGACAGTTAGGCTCGTGTTGTGTTCAAGGACCCTGACCTTCGCCAGGAAAAACAGGCACTCCCTTGTTTAATTTTTTTGCGGTCTAGATTTCTTTAATTTTTTTCTTTTTTGAGTGTATATAAATTACCTCGAGGGCCGTACCAAATGGTCTCGCGGGCCGTATGGGGGCCGGAGGTTCCCCACCCCTGCCGTAGATTGAAGCCCTGTTCGCGGGGACGCGCAAACGTGACGTCATCGCCTGTATTGAGCGTTCGTCTAGTTTAATAAGCTTTTTTCTCTCTTTTAGGCAGAGCCTCCCATGTCATACTCCAATGTAACAGAAAAACAACTAAAGAGTAACCCTAACCCTAAATAGTAGTAATAATAATAAAATCTCTCCACTGATCTGTGTTGTAAATGTGATTTATGTATGATTCCAATCGCTTTTTATAGTCAAAATCAGCAAATTTGCCAAGCTCCGCTACAACTACCGATGAGAAGTGAGGCAGGGACGAGCTCTGCCTCTCGTAAGCCCACAGTAACTGGCTGGAGCGCGGGCACCAATTTAACAAGGGCACTTATTTTGTGAGCGCGCTCAAGCCAGTTACTGTGGGGTAAGGTGAGGCACAGATGAGCTCTGCCTCACCTCAGATGCGTCACCCCCATAGACTGTATATATAATAGGGCTGCAACAAACGACTAATTTGATAATCGATTAATCTGTCGATTAATGAAACGATTAATCGACTATTCGGACTATTATGCCTTGCACAATTTCTCAAACGCTCTTATTTAGCCATCAACTTTTAGATTTAGCTTGAGGTTGTTTTAGGCATGTGGAAACTAACAGCGAAGACAATAAAGATGAATACTTGATTCAAAAATACATATATTATTAAATTAACTAAACCCATTTTGAACAAAATTAACATTGCTTTTTATTTAAAGTAAATAATATTTCACATCAAAAGAAACAACAATGTTTTAACAAATCGTATTAAATAATCTGACAGAATAGCTGAAACTTTAGCAAAATAAATAACTCAGTTACCTCTAATCATTAACCCATGTTTGTATAATGTAGTTAACTCCGTGTGTTGCTGCTAGCATACAACACCTGACGTGGAAACGTTACTCGTGGATGGGGCTACAGAGCTGCTAGAAAGACAGTCGAACCCGGTGCATTTCAGCATGGTACGCAAGTACCAGTGTCTTGAAGTGAATTCTAGCAGTTACCGGAAGCCAGTGGAGGGAGCGGAGGAGCGGCGTGGTGTGGGAACATTCAGGAAGGTTGAAGACCAGACGAGCCGCTGCATTCTGGATGAGCTGCAGAGGTCGGATGGCACATGCAGGTAGACCAGCCAGGAGGGAGTTGCAGTAGTCTAGGCGTGAGGTGACGAGAGCCTGGACCAGAACCTGCGTGGCTCTCTGGGTCAGCTGGGGACGCATCCTCCTGATGTTGAAAAGCGTGTATCTGCAGCAGCGGGTTGTAGCAGCGATGTTTGCAGTGAAGGACAGGTTGTTATCCAGGGTCACACCCAAATTCCTTGCAGTCAGGGTCGGGGAAACAACAGAGGTGCCGATGTTGATAGTCAGACAATCTTTTCCCGGAAGGAAAAGCACTTCAGTTTTGTCAAGGTTGAGCTTGAGATGATGAGCGGACATCCACTGAGAGATGTCAGCTAGACAAGCAGAGATGCGTGCGACGACCTGGGTCTCTGAGCGGGGAGAGGACAGAATTAATTGGGTGTCGTCAGCGTAGCAGTGGTATGAAAAACCATGCGGGCTAATGACAGATCCGAGCGAGTTTGTGGTTGTGTTACCGCCCTTACATGCTAAACTCTTATTGCACTTTTGGCAACGAGCATTGTCCACCTCAAGACGGGTAAAGTTTAACCACACCTCGGTATGCGTTCTCTCCGCAGTGTGTTGCTGCATGTAGCAGCTGCGCGTGTGTGTAAACTGCCCGCCCCCTCGCACACAGACGGGAGAGAGATCTCGTCTGATCGAAAATACATCATAGACGCAATTTTGTTGTCTTTTTGCATATTAGAAACGAGTTGGCGACACTATGACTGCGATAATGTTTCTGTAGCAACAATACATGACATATATTTTGTAAATGTCTCCAATACCGATAAAAAGACTAATAACGTTGGAGCTTAACGGCGCGTAAAACACACGTGATGACGTCACCAACGAATCGACGACTGAATTAGTTGGCAACTAATTTGGTAATCGATTTTAATCTATTAAGTCGATTAGTTGTTGCACCCCTAATATATAAATGGACGTAGTGTCCGTGACGTCACCCATAGGATTCTGCAGAGTTGCCGAGAAGCCCTTAGTAGGCAGAGTCGGCCACTAACGGCTTGACAGCAACGTCAGAGTCTAATCCCGCCTGCTCCAAATACTGGAAGTAAAGGCTAATAAGCTAAGCGAACATGAAATGTTACTGCTAACAGTGTAGTTCCTCTATATAAACGTTACATTCATAATCAAATGAGACAATCTGAAAGAGAATTAGCTATATTTTGATATTCTTAATGCTTGTCATTCACACGTTAAGAAAATAAGTACCGATACATAGCAGAACAATTGTGGTGATGTTCAGCTGAATAAGCCTTGTTCAACATAATTTATTTAGCTAATACTACAGCAGGCGAACCAAGTCTGCGTTTCGCTGCATTCCTTGATCTCCAGTTCTAACGACGGACTCCACCGCCCGGAGCTAACGGAGTGGGCTAGCTCCGGGACGCCGGCTGGAGCTAGCCCCCTGCGGCTCCGTTAGCTCCGGCGGCCACCACTGGGATAATTGGGTCCCCTATTAACATTTGCTCCCATTTAGCATTATGGGCGTCATAGCCATAGACTATAAAAGTCTTACCCAAGGCTGAATCATAAACTAAAATGTATGCATAAAGGGTTACGTCCTTAGCTGGCTAATAAGTAACAATCTAAGCTACCAAGCACACAAACACCTGCGGAAGGGGATTAACAGCTATAATATTATCATTTTAGACTTCTTGGAAGTTCTGTTAGTACATTCAAGCGCACAGCACGACATTTTAATTGTCTGGTATTTGTAACAATATTCCCTAAAAGGCACAATCACCACGAACACGGCTAAAGCTAAAGGGTCAAGTACAGTACTATGACTAACTAACGTTGTAGCCTCTATGGTTGTAGCCTATCAGAGTGGACAAGTTGCTGTTAGCTGACAGTGAGGCGTGTACGTGTCCATCAACGTGACCACGCCCTAATTTATGCAAACACTTTAAGACCTAATATAAATAAATGGGTCGTGTTAGAAAACAATTCACTCACAGATTTATAATCATGAAGGTGGAATCTATCTATATCGATAATAATATTTATTGCATCCATGGGTAGAAACTAGGGGTGTAACGGTTCACAAACATTTCGGTTCGGTACGTACCTCGGTTTTTAGGTCACGGTTCGGTTCGGTACGTTTTCGGTACAGCAGAAAAAATTATCACAAAACATAACTTTTTTTTACAATTATTATTAAACTGTGAATAATGTATTCACTCAAATAAATACAAAATATAATAAAATAAACATTAAGGTGCAGCTTTTCGATGAACTGAAATAATCTGTATTTGAACTGTACTGTACTAGTACCTAAGCAGCCAGTTTGTATTTTCATGTTTTTTTAAAGAAAGATGAACTTGTCCACATTGCTTGCCGAAAGGGCAGATCAGCTGGCACTAGCAATGTCTCCTGCCGTGGAGAACACCCTCTCGCTAGGGACAGAGGTAGCAGATGCAGCCAGGTAGCGCTTTGCTAACATGGCAACATAAGGATATTTGCCGTTTGTAATGGCTTTGGCTCGGTCTGAACTCTTTGCGAGTGGTGGAGGCTTAAATGCTAGTGGGAGTTGGGTTTGCACTTCAGTCTTTTGGTACCGGTGATATTCACGTTCGGGTGATGCCTTTTCAAATGAGTGTGCAAGTTTGATGTATTGCCAGCCGCGTAACCAATTTTAGTTGAACAATGCCGACAAACAGCTTTGGTTCGGTCCACCTGTCTTTGTCCGTCATCTTTGTACGTAACTGCGAAACCAAAATGTTCCCAAACCGGAGACTTCAATGATGCTGGAGGATTTTCGAGCTCAACTTTATCTGCGTTCGCCATTTCGACAGTTCCTCAAATTACTGACTACATTTGAACGCATCCCTCTGACCAGCTCTCATAGTATGCCTCTCGTCCAATGAAATGACTTGCTCGCTCTATGACGCGTTGCACACAATGGGAGCAAATTACTCTGAATGCTGCGACGCAGCACCTGAGATTACTTCCAAGAAGTTGTTCACGTTCTCATTTTTTTACGTTTAACGTTATATTCATTCGGTACACTTCGGTACACACGTGTACCGAACCGAAGGGCCCGTACCGAATAATTTCGGTACGAGTACGTGTACCGTTACACCCCTAGTAGAAACGTGTTTTTTTTCTGCTGTAAAGTTGGGCATTCTAACATGGGGGTCTATGGAAATTGCTCCTTTCTGCAGCCAGTCCCTTGCGGCCCATGTATGAACTGCAGTGTGTGGCACTTCCGTATTGGCTTCCCGGCTGTTCCCCAGAGTTTGCCGCTTGGTCACCCCACAGAAACTGGCTAGAAAGCAGGCCCTAAGCGCATGCCTGCACCATCTCACTGTATGTCACCAGGGCTCGACATTAAGGGCTGCCCGATGGCCCGGGGCCATCTAGTATGTAGCTCGGGCAATGAAGCCTCACCTGCTGGTTGCCCGATCGGGCAATCTATAATGCCAGTATCATGCAGCTCAGGGATCAGTAATGAGTGACCCGACAGTAAAACTAAACATATATAACTAGTTCAGGTAGTTTGAGAGGTCATTAAAATAGCTACGTGTGATATTCTAACCTGAAGTGTGTGTTTTGTCCGCTCACCGCTGCATGTGATTATGCAGAGCTGCGTGTCGACTCGCCAGCAGCAGCTGATCTCTCTCTCTCTCTCCCGTCAGATTAGACTTCACTCGCGTTTTTGTCCATATCGATCAGATCCAGCTAGTTCTAGCTAATGATATGACTACCTGGTTATTAAAATACACCTAAACAATCAGTGTCGCTATGCAACTGGGTGAGGCCACAAAGTATAGCGCAGCATTATGCATTTGTTTACATGCCCACCGGAACCCCGAGGCATTACCAACAGATCAACGCACAATCAACCCACACAGGACATCTCTTTCTCCACATTAAGTGTTAGACATTAGAGTTGACTATTCTTGTCTGTCACATAAGTGGCGCAACTGAAGCGGTATTGCGCTAAAGGGAAATTATTTTCACCGGACATTTTGACCGAAGAGATTTAGATTTGCCGGCTAACGGGAACTCTGACGTTTTGTGTGCTTCGCGGATGCGCTCGGCTCCTCTCGACTGCTGCTCTGGTCTCCTCGGTCAGCTTCCGGATGAGGAAGCATTCATTCGACCAACTTACAGTAGATAACATTACAAACATTTTTAACAGGGGCCATAATAGTGTAAATAATGTTTGTTTTCTAGATTATTCTTTTTAAGAGCGGTTTAATGACTGCAGTTTTCAGGGCCTGTGGAAAAACACCTGAGTGAAGAGATTTGTTTACTATATGAAGTAGATCTGAGGCCATGCAAGGCAAAACATCTTTGAAAAATCCTGTTGGAATAATATCAAGGCAGCAGGAGGAGTATTTCAGAAGTTGTATAATGTCCTCTAGGTTTTTATCATTAATCTGATGGAATTGTGTCATGGTGTCTGAATTGATATTAGGTGGACACAGAGACAACACATTTGCTGTACCTGATGCAGAGGCACTGACTGCTTGTCTGATTTTCTGAATTTTGTCAGTGAAAAAGGCAAAATCATTGCACGCCCTGGTGGATAGAAATTCAGAGGCTACTGACACTGGGGGGTTAGTTAGTCTGTCGACGGTAGCGAACAAGGCACGGGCGTTGTTTTTGTTTTTGGTAATGATGTCAGAGAAGAACGATTGTCGTGAGTTTTTCAATTCCAAATTATAAAGGCCAAGTCTCTCTTTATAGATTTCAAAGTGAACCTGGAGATTTGTTTTTCGCCACCTACGTTACGCTTTTCGACATTCTCTTTTTTCTCTGTTTTAACGGTCATGGCCTTTCTCCATGGAGATATTTTCTTCCCAGTCACTTCCTTTACCTTAGTTGGAGCAAAGGCATCTATAACATTTTTAATTTTTGAATTAAAATGATCTACTAGCTCATTTACTGAGATGTTAGCAGGGTCAAGTGTAGAAGAAAAATTCTGAGTAAACATTTCCCTAGTATTGTCAGTTAAATATCGCTTTGTGGTTACCTCTTTTTGAACAGAAATAGAGCTCTCAAAGAGTGCAACATCAGTCACCACAACCTTAGAGATATTCAGACCCTTTGAGATAATTAAGTCCAGAGTGTGCCCCTTATTGTGCACACTGCTTGTGGATCGTCTTTTTACACACACAGAGTTTTGAGACAAACTCTCCGCCGGTCTCGACCGACATCTGCTCGTGTCACTCGGTTATTTTCGGAGACCTCGTGATGGCCTGCTGATGACGACATTTCCAGATTTCAAGGTTTCAAAGTAAGAGCATGATGGCTTCCCTCTGGAGTCGACGCTCGCAGCACCATGTCGAAGTGTGCGTATTCTACGTATTTAATCAGATCCTTTCGATTATAAGGAGTAAAAGTATCGTGCAGATAACCACCGAATCGCTGGAACTGTAGCTTTCCAGTAGGGCTGTACCCGAATATATATTTTTTTCGTTTTTTTGTTGCACTGCGGTTGCCAAATTAAATTGATTGAAATCTCCAATAATACATTTGATTTATATAGCACACTTTAAAGACACACGTCATCTCAAGGTGCTTCACAAAGCTATAAGGAAAAATAAGTAAAAAGATATCTAAAGGAGCAACGTAAGAGCTTGTGCCTCTTCGGGGGTGCTAACACTTAACCATAAACGTTATCGTTTACTTTCTCCGTCTTTATATGTAGATATTACTTTTTCTCCGTTAATCTCCATCACGTTGTTTCTATAACAACTTCCTGTCAACGGCGCTAACTCTCGTTCAAAATAAAATATGTCCATACAAAATAGGAAGCCAAGCCAAATTACACTTAAGACAACTGCAACGAAAGTAACAAACACAATGCAATATCTTTTTCAATTTCAAAGAACAAATAACTATAAAACAACAATACTGTAGAATAACTAAATGAATGCTGTGAATAAACCGAAATACACGTGTTGAAGCGGTTCGCTGCTGATTACTATGCAACCCCCCCCCCCCTGCGGGCCGAATATTCGCTGCTGATTACTACCGAATATCCGGAGCCCGAAAAATGGTATTCGGGACAACCATACTTTCCAGTGGTATCTCTTGTGAGACTTTACCGACGACTCACAGCAGCCAAAAAAACAGTTACGGACGCACTAGAGATTATTTTTGCTTGCACTCGTGAAAATTGATCATCAGAACCAGAAGGCTTCGACTCTTCTTCTGAAGAAGAAGAATACAGGGACAACAATGATCCATTTGGACATGGGTAAGTGTAAATATTACAGTAATAGTGTACTTTCACTTTGTGTGGAATACTGCAAAGATGAACAATAGGTTTATTGAACTTTTTCTTGGGACAAAATAGACTCTCAAATATTTAACTTTTACTTTGTGTAAACGTTTTTTATGTGTAAAAGTTATTTTGATGTGTAGATGAAAAAATAATGGTGTATTCGTCCCACAACGGACACATTTACAGTGGCTATAGACATGTATTTTACTGTTTTGTACAGAGGGGACTTTGTTATAGATTTATTTTTGTGTGTCTGTGATTTTATACTGAATGTAAATTAACTGAGTGAGTGACTCCTGCCCCACCTCCCAAACTTTCTTTTTAGTTGTGCGTTGTTATTTATGCTTAAGCAACATGCCACTTGAACTTTATTTCAATTAACTTAGTAGTAATTATTGTCCTACATTTTAATTTGTTTTACAGAGAGGTTTCACATCTGCTTAGGCCTAGCAGCCGGCGTATATCCAGGAGCCAGAACCTCCAGCTGTGCCTGCCACTAGGTCAAGATACACCGTGGCTCAAGGGCCTTCACCACTGCCATCACCACCAAGAACCAGCAGACCAGCATCACTACAGCTGCCTCCACCTCCATCTGTGCCTGCCACCAGGTCAAGATACACCTCGGCACAAAGGCCTCCACCACAGCCACCAGCATCAACTCAGCCAGCAAGGAGGTCTCTTAGAACAGGGGTTCCCAAACTTTACCATGCCAAGGACCCCCATATAGCATTATCATCGGGCGGGGACCCCCCTGTTGCAATTTCTTTTTAAATGATGAGTACATTCTGATGGAAAATATGACTAATTAATCATACAGCTTAATACATTTTCTTAATATATATTTGTATTAATAATCAGTTATTCTTCTAAACATTTTTTGTATTTATCTTTCGTTTGTCATTCATTACATTCATTGTGTGTTCTGTTATAAACATTCTTAACACAATATTAAAGAGTAATATCAACAGTAAACATATTTGTGAAGTGATTTCTGTCTTTATAATATTATATAATTTTGAACAGTAATATGAACAATTAACATACATTTTAGCATTTTTGAAAGCTACTCAGCCTTAATAATATTATATATAATATTCAACAGTAATATTAACAATAAACATATTTATATTCATATATATATAAACAATACTTTCTACATCCGTGCTCTCATCCAGCTGCAGAGCGAAATATTCACTTGCTCCAAAAGCTGAGCAGATACTCAGTGTCACTCTCAGTAGCGGCAGCTCGATTCTGATTAGCTTGAAGGGCGGTCGTGTGATTTAAAAACAATAAAATACAATATTAATAAAAATGAAATATTAAAAGATTGGCATCAAAAGAGGACACATAGATTGATAGATAGTTATTAATAACATCTAAAAAAAAAATTCCCCTTTCCCTCAAACTTTGTGTGACCCCCGTGGGGTCGGGGCCCCACTTTGAAAAACACTGTCTTAGAACACACGTACCCCCCTGCATAGCCACCACCATCAACCCGGCCAGCAAGGAGGTCTCGTAGAGCACACATACTTCCCACACAGCCACCATCATCAACCAGGGACAATCAAACGTGCACAGCAAGTGGGGGTGATGTGATGTCTTGGAAGACGGACAAAGACCCTGCCACTGCTCCCCCTGTCTTTACATTTATACTTACGTATATATACGTAGTTGGTTGAGAAAGTTCTGATATTGTAAATAGTAAGATTTTCCAGTTTCTTATATTTTTATAAATAGCTGGTTGAAAAAAACATATTTATAATAAATTGTTGGTTGAAAAAGAGCTATAATGCTGAATTTGTATTTGTACACATCACACAACCTTGGTATGTAATATGAAGTCATTCAGTCCTGATGTATCTCAGTCCCTGCTGTGGGGAAAGTAGAGCGATAAACACCTATTTTACTCAAAATTTGAATTTAAACATTTTCATTTTAGACATGAATTATAAATGTATACAGTGTTAGTCATATATTACACTACTTTTGTGAACCTAAGACTTTGGTAAACCAAATCTAAAACACCAGAAAAATGGATGACATGAGTAAGTCTGTGTGTCTGTGTTCAGCTTTAGAGCTAATTATCTCATCACACAGTGCTCTAAGGTGAGTGACTTTATACCAAGAACAGAGACTGTCCTGAACGTTTTGATATGTAACACGCGGGGTGCCATGTAACATTTAAAAGGTGATTTAAGGAGACATCTAAAAAAGACTTACGGCATATTACGCCGTTTTTGTATTATAATGAACAGCAATACGTTGGGTGCATTCTTTATCACCATCATGTTATAGTGACAGTTAGTTTGTGTTAGTTTATTTGTTCAATACAGCCTATATCGAGCATATACATTTGTATGCATTGATGTTGAAGTACTTAGGCTACGCCGGGTCCGGGGGGCTACAGCTGGCAGCGAAGCAGCCCCAGAGATAACTCTTTCTTCATATGTTTTGTGTATTCATTCAAGCGGGTCAAAGTTACAAAGCACCTCACATCTTATTAATCGGCCTAGTTTTACCTTACCAGTGCAGTGGTAAGGTTATCTGTAGAAAAGCACCGTATTTAGGTTAGCCTTCATAGTAAGGCTACATTAAATGTTGTAATGTTCATTGTGTAAACTATGTATATACACTTCCTGTGTATTGCTTTTATTTGTATTTAAATGTATTATGTTTATACTTGTTTTCCACCTTTTGGCTGGCTGGCTGGCTTATTAACATAATTCAATGAAATACAAATAAAAGCAATTAACAGGAATATACATAAACAGTAGAAAGGACACGATAAATCTTACAACATTTAATGTAGCCTTACTATGAAGGCTAACCTAAATACGGTGCTTTTCTACAGATAACCTTACCACTGCTCAGGTAAGGTAAAACTAGGCCGATTAATAAGATGTGAAGTGCTTTGTAACTTTGACCCGCTTGAATGAATACACAACTGTATTGAACAAATAAACACACAAACTGACTGTATCACTATAACATGATGGTGATAAAGAATGCACCTAACGTATTGCTGTTCATTATAGTAATACAAAAACAGCGCATTAAACAAACCATCATGCTCTTACTTTGAAACCTTGAAATCCGGAAATGTCGTCATCAGCAGGCCATCACGAGGTTTCCGAAAATAACCGAGCGACACGAGCAGATTTCGGTCGAGACCGGCGGAAAGCCTGTCTCAAAACTCTGTAAAAAGACGATCCACAAGCTGAGATCTGAGATCCACAAGCGCATTTGTGGTTGACAAATACAAAATGCAAATGCCTGATTGAAAGGTGTCAATGTTAAAGAGATAATCACAAATTACTTTTGTTTATTTGTAAATTAATTATAGTATTCCCAGATCTTTTTTTTATTTGTGAAAATATGTTGCGTATTTGCAGATCCGTTTTACATTAGCAAATTTATTTGTGAGTTTGCAAATCTTCTATGCATTTCTGGATGGTGTTTTACATTCATAAATCATATTTACACACCAATTATGTTTATGTTCGCACAAATATTTACGAGACAAATCTTTCGGCTGCGTAGTTTCCAATTCTAACGCCCTCGAGGTGGTTTCTACATTCTTACCTACCCTACCTTTAAGACCCTTTTTATCAGCACTTGCTGCAGGTAGTAGATGCTGAAGTAAAAGTACAAACACCACACTGTGAAAATACTCCATTACAAGTTAAAGTACTGCATTCATATCTTATTTAATTAAAAGTCTTGTTTTTATTATAATTATTACGGAAGAGCAAACCTACCAAAATGTAATATTTATAAAAATACATAAATTGAATAATATACCATTTAATTGACTGATTTAAATATTAACCATGCATGTAGGCTAGTGTTAATTTTGTCAGCTATTTTTAAATTTAGTTTTAGTCTTAGTCCTGTGTTAAATTTCCTTTTTAGTTTTAGTCATATTTAGTCACCTTCATCCTGTTTTTATTTAGTCTTATTTTAGTCGACTAAAACAGTAAACATTTTAGTCAAAGAAAACTAATTATTTTAGTCTACTTTTTGTCAATGAAAACGGTTGAGTCTTTTTTAGTCATCAGATTATATAGAACATTTCAGTCAAACTAGTCTAGCCAAAACCAATAATTTGTCATATATAAATAAATAAGATTATATCTTGTCCTTATTTGATGAAAAACACAGGTTGAATGATTAATAATGCAGCTTTGCAGAGAGTATCTGCTCAGGTTTGTGGTGGTTTTACCAGCTGTGTTATGGCCAGATTGCTTCCCTTCTGATAAAACAATGCATTCGCTTTTTTTCTCCGCCTCATTGTAGCGAAAATGGGCCCAAATATCATATCGTTTCTTTCTCCCAAGCAGTGGTGGCTTTAGACTTTTTCGTTGTCAGTCATTTTGACGGACAGGATCGTAACATTTCCGTCATAATCCATTATTATCCATCGAGTGCACAATTTATCAATCACTCGCGCTGACGGGGGGGTATTCGGTTAACGCGACCACTGCTCCTAAGCCCTGTTGTTGCCATTTTATTTTCTGTTGAATAAGGTTAGTTAGACCACGAGTTAGACCCGAGTCTTCCTGACAGTTCATATTGTGCCGCTGCCCGGTGTAATTCAAATCTACCGCCGCGCACAGCACAGACACACAGCTGCTGCCCTGCCGCAGCACCGGAAGTGTAGGGAGAAAAACTGACTATCAGAGATGTAACGTTATCTTCATTTTTCGTCAACGAAAGTAAAGAGAGATTTTGTCATAGTTTTTATTTAGTAAACTACATTTTCGTCTCGTCACTTTTCGTCAACGATATTGCATGATGATTTCGTTACAGTTATTGTTTACTGCCGTCGGTGCCGTCTCATCATCGTCTCGTTTTCGTCATGGAAAAAAAGGTTGTTGACGAACATATTTTGTCATAGTTTTAGTCAATGAAATGAACACTAATGTAGGCACTAGTTGATTAAATGTGGCATACATTGATAATTTAGTTTTAATGTGCTTCTTTATTCACCTTTTCTTTTTGAATGTGTAAAAAGCAAATAAAAACAATACTTTGGATTAATTCAAATTGCAGGAGAATAATTCATTTAACAATCAATGAATACATACTTTCAATAATAAATTAAATACATCTAAAATGTTACTTGATAAAGAATAGGGTCATTAAGTAATTAAAACATTCATGTAAAATCTCATCAATCAATTATTGCCTATATATCATTTTATTTTGAGAGATATACACTAGTATTAGATGCAGTCAAAAGTTTGGACACATCTTCTCAAAGTTTTTTATGTATTTAAATTGGTTCTACTTTGTAGATTTAAACTGAAGACATCAAAACTATAAAAGAACACATATGGAATTATCGAGTAAACAAAAAAGTGTTAAAAAATACAGAATATTATTTATATTTTGCTGGCTAATTTGGACCCACCAGACCAAAGTACATGTAAACTGTCTGCAAAGTCACACACCCTCAAAGTACACCATGTAGTGAGTAAACTCTAACACAGAAAAGATGTGTCTATGCTGCCCCAGAACGCCTTGTTGTGGCAATTTAGCACTCACAACAGGAAAGAATGAAACAGAGAGGAATCAATAAAACACAAACACAGGTATAGTTGATCAATTATTATTTCGTTGTACAACAATCAATAATAACGAGGAAAACATTACCTCTGCTCTCAAGTAGTCCTACAGCAATGCTCCCAAGCAGTATAACTTTACAGAAACATATATAGGACTCTTGACATGACGCACACACATTTCCTTACATTAGCTAACACACGATATCACATGTTCTGCCTCTGAATGCTATATTTGTATTTTCCAGATGTCGAAAGTTTACTTATCTCATGACGTCCTTTAGGAGTAGTCAACTAACAAAGGTTAACTGTTTTTATAACCTAAGGCCTTCTCTGAACTTCCTCCAACCTCGATGTCAGTGTCACATGCTAGTGTGAGGTTCCTTTTTATATACCAGCAACTAATTTCCACCGTCAAAGAATAGAGGACCACAGGACAGATTTTAGGTAATTTATTATTATTACCGAATCCAGGCCCAGAACTGTCTCAGCTGCAAACACCAGAGGAGTTTAGAACGAAAGACGGATTACGTCTTTTTCACCTTAATGTTCGCAGCATGATTAATAAAATGGACTCCATCAGAATATGGGCCGATTCGACTGACTCTGATATCATTGTCCTTTCTGAGACGTGGCTCAAAAAGTCGATTACAAATGATATGATAAATATAAAAGATTACAATGTCTTTAGAACAGACCGTGTGGGAAAAGGGGGCGGGGTTGCGATTTATGTTAAAAACCATTTAGACTGCACCTGCATCGAATCCCTAACAAAACCAAAATGCTTTGAACTCTCTGTAATTAAACTATTGCTCCCAAGTGGTTCAGACATTATAGTGATCGGATGCTACCGCCCGCCCGCTGCCTCAAGCGAAGCCACGAATATACTCTCCAATCTTCTCCATAACTGGACTAAATCCGAGATGGTTTTACTCTGAGACCTAAACTGGGACTGGCAAACGGATTTACAAAACTCTTTCAAGGACACTTGTGACTCTCTGTTTGGTGCAACTAGTTAACTCGCCAACTCGGTTAAACCAAAAAGATTTAGAGAAGTCCACTTTGATTGATGTTATTCTTACAAACGCACCTCAGCGTTTCTCCGCAGTAGGCACGTTTTGTAATGATATAAGCGACCACTGCGCAATTGCTTGTGTGAGAACCTGTAAGATCCCTAAAGGAAAGCCACGTTTCATTCACGTTTCTACATGATGTTTTTAATAGTGATTTACACATTGTTTCACTTATGACCGATGTTGAGTTAGCATGGAATTATTTTAAATCCACCTTCTTGGCTATATGTGACAAGCATGCTCCTTTTAGGACATCTAGGATAAGCGGTAAAGACAACCCCTGGTTTAATGATTCTATATCCTCTCTCATTCGACAGAGAGACACTGCCTGGGCTAAAGCAAAGAAATCGAATATTCCATTAGATTGGAATCTGTATAGGACATTAAGAAACAAATGCACTAAGCTGATTAAAAACTCTAAATGTGCCTACTATCTTAATGCAATACATGACAATTTGAATAACCCTGCAAAGTTTTGGAAACTTGTTAAATCCTCCTCAGGTTCTATCACTCCAAACAGCCTTCCTGATCTCTTAAGGGTAAATCAGAGTGAAAGCTGTCTGCAATGGATATTGCAGACAGCTTTAATAATCATTTTATTTCTGCTGGCTCAATCTTTGATTCTAGCAACTCAGGGATGATCGCTGCAGAAGGAGAGCCAGGTCCTCCGCCACTTGACCCTGATCAACTGTTCACCTTTGCCCCCATCTTGACCTCTCAGGTTCACAAAGCTTTAATGAGCCTAGATGTAAAGAAATCTTCAGGCCCAGACAAGATAGAGCCGTTCTTCTTCAAAGTTGCTGCAGGTCTGATTGCAGAACCCATAACCTCTATTCTGAATCTCAGTCTTTATGCTGGTGAATTACCTAGCTCATGGAAGTCGGCCATGGTTCTCCCCTTGCTAAAGGGCGGAGACCCCTCTGACCTAAATAATTATCGCCCTATTTCCAGACTGTCTGTAATGGCCAAAGTCTTTGAATCTCTTGTAAACGAACAACTGAAAAAGTTTCTAACTGACCATAATATTCTTAGAGAGTCTCAGTCCGGCTTCAGATCAGGCCATAGTACTACTTCAGCGGCTATGCTAGTCTCAAATGACATCATTGAAGCACTAGACAAGAAAAAACACTGTGCAGCATTGTTTGTTGATCTGTCTAAAGCTTTTGATTCTGTGGATCATGCATTGCTACTGCAGAGGCTTGGCTGCATAGGTCTTGGCAAAATGGCTTTGAGCTGGTTTAAAAACTATCTATCTGAAAGAACTCAGTGTGTCTCAGTAGAAGATTATACCTCAGCTGCTCTTACTATAAACAAAGGTGTTCCACAAGGCTCTATGTTGGCCCCTGTCTTATTCTCCATCTTTATAAATGAACTAGGAAATGGGATAAACCCAGCACGGTTTCATTTATACGCCGTTGATACAGTTGTTTATACAGTGGCTTCCTCTTTAACTCAGGCTATAGAGCTTCTACAGGATGCTTTTAATACACTGCAACACTCCTTGCTAAGGCTAAGACTGGTCCTTAATGCAAAAAAGACCAAGTACATGACCTTCTCTCGCTCTCGAGCTAATACAGCTGTCCCTCCGATTCTTACACTGGAAGGGACATGCCTTGACAAAGTAGCATCCTACAAATATCTGGGCATATGGATTGATGAAAAGATGGCCTTTGATGTTCATATTGGGAACCTACTGAGAAAACTTAGACCTAAACTGGGCTTTTTCTTTCGTTTAAGGAAATGTTTCCCGTCTGAAGCCAGGAAGAGAATTGTGCAGAGTTCCTTTCTGTCTGTATTAGACTGTGGCGATGTGATCTATATGCATGCTTCTTCCTCCCTGCTTAAAAAGCTGGACTCTGCGTACCATACTGCTATACGTTTTTTAACGGGTGCAGGCTCTCGCATCCACCACTGCACTCTGTATCAGTCCTTAGGACGGTCCTCTCTGTACCAAAGAAGACAATCACACATGTTGATTTTTATCCTTAAGTCATTGCTAGGTGAGCTGCCCTTATATATCTCCAGACTTCTGTCCTTTTATACTTGCTTTTTTAATACTAGACGAGCAGCAAATGGGATGCTTTTAAATGTTCCTTTGATGCAGTCAGAGCTTGGTAAAGCTGCATTCTCCCACTATGCTCCCTTTTTATGGAATACGCTGCAAGTAAAACTTTGTTTAGAGGCACTTCCTACTGTAAATGCTTTTAAAGGTATGCTACGATTAGCCCTTCATGAAACATGTAACTGTTTTACCTGATGCTATTGCTGATGTGATTATGCTTCTTGCCACTGCACAAATGGCCTTCTGTATTTATATTTGAATTGTATGTTTTTTTTGTTTAATGCCCTTGTTCTATGTTGAAACTTGTTGTGTGCCGTGTTGGTCAGGACTCCCTGGAAGAAGAGATCTTGTATCTCAATGGGACATTCCTGGATAAATAAAGGATAAATTAAAATTAAAAAAAAATATTATACTCAATAAATTACAGTTTAAATACTAAAATAGATCTATCTATAAAAATGATTAAAAAACAACAAGGTGACAATACTAGTTACAATAGCTAAAATAACACTCCCAGGTAAAACTGGTTGGAACCGAGACCAAGCAGAATTATTGTCTTTAAGAATACTGTCAATGGCAGAGTCCAGTAATATTCCACACGGGGGGACCATTCACTATCAGCCAATCATGCGCCATGGGGGGGTTTGTCCAGTCAGACGCAGCCGGTTTCAATAATGCCAATCCCAAGAAATAAAATAACAAGATTCACAGGTAAAATCATGCAATAATCACTCCATTAAAAACCACACAACACAAGTAAAAAAATCATGCAATGGTCCTTATAAAATCACACCTTAGAAGTCAATAAAATCTTTATATGTTGATTAAAACCAAACTTGAATAAATAATTAACACATGCACATTTTGAGATTTCAGGCCAATAGAACACTGCCACTCCGACATCAGCTCACTTAAAATGAATACATCTATTGATAATTCAGAACGACCATTGTCTCTAACTCTGTGTGACCCAACTCCGTAACACACATCATATAGCTTACCATGTGACATTTAATGAATATACCAGAAATACGCTGTATGAAACATTCTGCTATAACACTCCATCCTTTTATTAATTAATGTCACAATCAAAAATAATAATTATTACAAGTAACCTACTGAGTTCCGCCCTCGAAAGCCCAAAATGACTTTCTGAAAAACATTTATCAATGGGTAATCATTTTACTCAAGGCAGAAGTCACAGGTCACCTGTACTGTACCTACTCACAAATAGCCAAAAAACCGCCCTTTTGATTATACATAAAAGTGGAAGAAAAGACTATTGCGATAATCTACTTTTACTTAAGGCGAGACACGGCAGGCAAAAACATCGTTTTTCAAGTACTGGTCAATTTTGAGATTTTGTGCCATTTTGATTCTATAACATGTTTTCTTTCAGGCTTTTGGAAGGAAAACGTACAAAATACACATTTAAGTGTTTATTTTACTATAGTTTGTCTATTTGCATCTGTAGGTTTCTCCTAAATTCACCAGAAGTTAGCATTCTAACCTAACATAAAGTACAGCGACCGCTCTGTGCACCATGTCAACAGAGATATCGCTGGAAAGCTGTGTCTCTCCTGCACAATCTCATCAGATCCAAATATGGTCATTTCCTTTGTATCAGCAACCAATCGTGAAAGCACAAAGGGGTCTTAAACCAAGAAACGAAATCTCATTGGCTGGTGTCAATTTCTGACAACGTGATTCGTTCAGATGCGTCACGTGGTGTGCTAAAACACTTCCTGGTTAGCTTTTCGCTAGAAATTGAAATCTCAAAATGGCAAAAGAACGGCGAAAAAAATGTTCACAGAGAAGACGACAACAATTGTCACTTGCACGAAGCAAGGTTATACAAAAAACAAATGACCCCGAACATGAAATACCTTCACGGAGTGCGTCGATGCGCAAGCTGTCATCCAGAGAACAGGAGGGTTCAGCGAGCGCCTCACTGCAATCTTTAAAGGTCGTTTTCTCAAAATGAGTTTTTTCTCCTACTCTGAGTTCGAAATTTCAACTTCAGTAGCACGTACATACACCAAACCTTCCAGTTATATTCCTATCAATATTATGAAGGCTTTTACAGAAGGGTTTGTTCATATATCATTCATAGCCTGAATTATACACCTAAAAACATGACAAATTGATATTTTAGGGCTGTTGACAGTATTTTATGATTTATGGAGTGATAAAAAGAGATATCCAAAATCCCTTCTGTAAAAGCCTTAGATACTAATATGACTACAAAATGAAACGAGAATTTTGAACCTGGCTTTATCCAAAGTTCAGATTTCGATTCCTGAAATGTGTTAAAATATGTGCATATTTAATGAGTTAATGGTTAATTTGCATATTTAAACATGCTATTTCAGAAAACTTGTAATACAAAAAACAATTGCCTTATTGTAAGTAATTAACTGGAGACATTTCTCGCTGATACCTTTAAGTTAAAAAAAATTACCCTATTCACCTGGGGTGTCTCGCCTTAAAATGGGACATCGTTTTAGGAATATATATATAAAAAACCTCTATAATTAAGAGGAAAAAAATGTACTTTGTCCATTCAAATTTAACACACATGAATACATAAAAACACATATATATTAGTGATAACATGTTTCAACACACTTCTTATTACTTATTGTAAAAACGAAAACCCCAAAACACTATTATATTGATTCAAATATAATGAAATCCTAAACTAACCTAATCATAAATGTTATCACTTTTTATATTGGTTTACATGGCGCGGAGATCAGATAAGCTTATCATCCAGGTAGTCTTGTAAATCCTGAAAAGTTATTTTCATCCATGTCTTTACTATCCTCATAGTACATTGCAGGAACTTGTACGTCAGCTTGAGTAGCTACAGCAGTCAAAGAGGTAGTAACACATCTATTAATCATTGCCTTGATACAACTTACAAAAGAAGCAGCAAACAAACAAATCATCAGAAGAGTTACAATCACAGGAAGTACAACCTGCAATATTCTCGTTCCCCAAGACCCAACAATACTAGCAAGCCAATCCTGGTCTGCTGCATCAAGCAAGCCAGACTTTTTATCTAGAGCAGATCTAAAATAGGCCAAGGCTGTAATAACATCAGTTAAATTATCTGTATTATCAGGAATCAATGTTATACAAGAACCATCAGTCAAATTTAAAATTACACACAATCCCCCTGTTTTTGCCAACAAATAGTCTAAGGCTAATTGGTGTTTCAAGTTAACCTGTGGGACTTTAAAGTGTCCTTAATGAGAGAGAAACCTTTTGTTGTTTCATTTTCAAAACCCCACATAGTAGGGGTGTAACGGTACATGTACCGAAATTATTCGGTACGGGCCCTTCGGTTCAGTACACGTGTGTACCGAAGTGTACCGAACGAATATAACGTTAAACGTAAAAAATTGAGAAAGTGAAAAAAAAAAAAAAAATTGGAAGTAATCTCAAGTGCTGCGTCGCAGCATTCAGAGTAATTTGCTTACATTGGGTTCCAAGCGTCATAGAGCGACCAAGTCATTTCATTGGACGAGAGGCATACTAGAGAGCTGGTCACAGGGATGCGTTCAAATGTAGTCAGTCATTTGAGGAACTGTCGAAATGGCGAACGCAGATAAAGTTGAGCTCGAAAATCCTCCAGCATCATTGAAGTCTCCGGTTTGGGAACATTTTGGTTTTGCAGTTACGTACAAGGATGACGGACAAAGACAGGTGGACCGAACCAAAGCTGTTTGTCGGCATTGTTCAACTAAAATTGGTTACGCGGCTGGCAATACATCAAACTTGCACACTCATTTGAAAAGGCATCACTCGAACGTGAATATCACCGGGACCAAAATAAAAAAGACTGAAGTGCAAACCCAACTCCCGCTAGCATTTAAGCCTCCACCACTCGCAACAACTTCAGACCGAGCCAAAGCTATTACAAACGCCCAATATCCTTATGTTGCCATGTTAGCAAAGCGCTACCTGGCTGTATCTGCTACCTCTGTCCTATAGCGAGAGGGTGTTCTCCACAGCAGGAGACATTGTTAGTGCCAGCAGATCTGCCCTTTCGGCAAGTAATGTGGACAAGTTCATCTTTCTTTAAAAATACATGAAAATACAATGACAAGCAAGTCATGTCAAACTGGCTGCTTAGGTACTAGTACAGTACAGTTCAAATACAGATTATTTCAATTCATCGAAATGCTGCACCTTAATGTTTATTTTATTTTGTATTTATTTGAGTGAATATTCACAGTTTAATAATAACTAAAAACCCAAAACTAATAGTTTGTTTTGTGAGTACTAGTACAGTAAAGTTCAAATACAGATTATTTCAGTTCATCAAAATGCTGCACCTTAAATGGTCATTTTATTATATTTTGTATTTATTTGAGTGAATACATTATTCACAGTTTAATAATAAAAAAATTTAAAAAAATATTCTGTTTTGTGAAAAAAAATTCTGCTTTACCGAAAACTTACCGAACCAAACCGAGGTACGTACCTCTTTGATATGGAGGTACTCCATCTTGATAGCAAATACAATGGGATGGCTTCTCTGTCACTCGTACTTGACCAACAGGCTCTGGTTTAACCCTAAGGTAAGTTAATCTGTGAAGCCGGATGAGAGGACCATATTTACTAGGACCATGACCACTGCCGTCATACAATTTTTACCTGGAAAGGTGTGTTTTACCATACAAGACATCTCATACCAAACATTGCCTTTCAAACTTATGGGTAGCAGGTAGTCCTCCTCTTTTTCTTCCATGTCTTCACGGTTGATGATTGGCTCAATCAACACAGCTCTCTTAGTTCGTTCTGAAAGTGTTGTCAGTGAGTTATGTCTTTCCAGTCCTGACCCCTCAGGGTCTGCTGGAAATTGCTCCCGGGCAATGCTGGAGTTTGACCAGTGGCGAACTGTCAGGGCCTTCAAGGTATTCAGAGAATACCCTGGAACACTCAGATAAAACAAACAAAAAATCGATTTAATTATTTAAATAAAATGTAAATAAAATGAATAAATGAGAATCATATATGTGTTGTTGATCTGTAATATTACAGTGTTACGTTGATGTGTTTCTCCTTCTCGGACCATGCACTACGCATTTCAGTGGTTTTGTGTTAGAAAAGAAAGCAACCAATCAGATCTTGTTCTGGGTCTCTGGGTAGAATATCCTTCAACAAGGTATTCTACATCCTTGATGGAATGCCCTGGCCCTTGCACTGAATGAGAGCGTTTGGATTGACAGTTTGATCAACCAATCATATATTGATTTGTAGCCAATGGGCGTGTTCTTTCAGAGTTTCCCTCGGTTCCAGGGTACTCTAGAAGGCCCGCAAGTTAACTGGCTCGAGACAGAGGATCTAGATCAGGGGTCGGCAACCCCTGGTTACGGTGCCGCGTGCCAACATTGGCACGCGGCACCGTAACCAGTGGCACACTAGGAATAAGTGAAATAAGTGTGCAAAATATTTAAATTGTATTTTCGGATCCTGAACGAGACCGCCGCCAGAGCGCGTCTCCCCGTTACCTGCAGAAGGAAGCCATGCACGCAACGCAGCCCCGCTCTCTTTAACTCCAGGTGACTTTCTGCCGCTTTCCTCCGTGGTGCAGTTTCACCACGGAGGAAAGCACTTATTGCAGTAGCCTACCCATAAGGAGCTGTACAAATGCCGCAGCCTGTAATTCTCGATCGTTGTAGGGTGTAGGGAGAGCTGCTTTGACCTGAATGGAGATAGAACTCAAAATCTGGGTTAGCTTCCTACAGTAGGCCACTGTGGCCTCATCCACAAGTATCTGATCAGTACTCCTACCTTTGTACAGATCTTGACCCATAGGCATAGTTCTACCTGTCAAAACCTCATGTGGAGATAAACCTATGGTAGAGTGGCATCTTCCCCTCATATACATTAACACCAGGGGAAGACAGGAAACCCAATCCATTTGTGTCTCAGCAATCATCTTTTGTTCTTTAACACCATTAGCTCTTTCAACAGCACCCCCACTCTCTGGATGGTAAGCACAATGGCGTTTTAAATCAATGCCTGTCTTTTCTGGCAACAATGATATTGTGTTGTTTACAAAATGAGGGCCATTGTCTGATGATGATTTTGTAGGGATTCCCCACCTGGGAATGAAATCCTGAAGTAAATGTTTAGCAGTTGATATTGCATCTGCATGTTTACAAGGAAAAGCTTCCACCCACTTAGAGAACATATCTACAACAACTAGACAATACTTATATCCTCTAGCTGGAGATAACTCAATGAAATCCATCATTAGATGTTGAAAAGGGCCACTTGGCACTGGAAATGCAGCTTGTGTTATGTGTTGTGACTTACCCACATTGTTTTGAGCACACACCAGACATCTCCTGCAAACGTTTTCAGCTGTAGTGCTGAAACCAATTGAGTCCCAACTCTGTGCAATTCATTTAATCATACCAGTCTTGGAGACATGATCTAAACCATGAGAGAGCTTGGCCATGTAGGGAAAATGTTCTTTAGGCAAACAAGGTTTGTCATTTGGACCTTTCCATACTCCTTCTGAATCATACTTACCTTGTTTCCTCCATGTCGTTTTTTCGGCAGCACTAGCCATTGATTGAATGTCATTCAGGGACATATGGGGATTGAAAACTGTCTGTGACTCAGCAGAGTCAAGAGGCATCTGAAGTGAATAAGTCTCACATGAAACAGCGGCAGACTTAAATAATTTCCTTTAGAAACATCATCAGTAACCTGAACATGGGCTTGACATTTACATACAGCCACCTGAGATGGGAGCAAAATGGCATCAAGAAGATTATTTACAAGAAGGTGATGCTGTATAGGTGTGCCTTGTGATATAAGCAAACCCCTGTTTTTCCACAGAGTTCCATAGTCATGCACAACACCAAAAGCATATCTGCTGTCAGTGTAGATGGTGACTGACTTTCCTTCTGAAAGAATACACGCTCGTGTTAAAGCAAAAACAATTCAGCAGCCTGAGCAGATAGGTGAGAAGGAAGTCTTGCAGACTCCACTACATCATGATCACTTACAACTGCATAGCCAACAGCTTCAACACTATCAACCCTACTAGCTGACCCATCAACATAATAAATAAGATCAGAGTTAGAGAGCGGTATAGTAGCAAGATCTTATCTCGGAGTTACTGCTTCAGTAATTGTTGCCAAACAGTAATGAGGTTCGCCATCTTCCTCCGTGGGAAGGAGAGTAGCTGGGTTTAACACATCACATCTTCTCAAAGTGACATGTGGCAAGTTCAAGATGTTGTAATAGTGAAGAGTAGAAGCAGGAGTAAAATGGGCCATGTTGGCTTGTAGAAGAATGGCAGCTACAACATGTGGACCAAAACAGTAAGAGGTCTGTAGGGTACCAAGGAGGCAGAAGCTGTGACAGCCGATGCTGCTGCAGCCACTGCTCTAGAACAAGTAGGAATACCTCTCACAACTGCTGAAAGTCTCTGCGAATAGTAAGCAACTGGTTTAAGTTTGTCGCCATGTTTCTGAAGCAGGACAGCATTATAGTACCCATTCTTCTCATCCACTGCTAAACTGAAATGTTTAGACAGGTCAGGTATGCCTAAGACAGGAGCAGAAGCTAACGCTTCCTTCAGTTTTTCAAACGAGTCAGTAGCGTCAGAAGTCCAAGTCACTGAGTCGTTTGCAGTCAATGTTGTCGCATGCGCATTGTCTGACCATGGTTGAGAGAACTGCGTAATTACAAATCCATTGTCGACAATAGCCTGTGCATCCCAAAAAAGATAGCACTTGCGTGGTTTAGGTATTGACAATACCGCTTTAATTCTGTCTTTAATAATAATAATAATAATAAATTGGATTTATATAGCGCTTTTATAATACCCAAAGACGCTTTACAATATGAGGGGGGGGGGGTAGATAGACTGGGGCAGGTAGACAACAGACTAAGAAAAAACAACAAAAACGACAAAACAAAACACAGTGGCAGTCAGGAGGAGGTCGAAAATGAGTGGGGGGGTGTTTTACGGATAGAGAGAGGTGAAAAGATGGGTTTTGAGGCGGGACTGGAACAGAGTGAGGGACTCGGACTCACGGAGGTCTTGGGGGAGGGAGTTCCAGAGTTTTGGGGCGGCCACAGAGAAGGCTCTGTCTCCAAAGCTCCGGAGATTGGCAGTGGGGGTGGAAAGCAGGCCGGCCGAGGTGGATCTGAGGGTCCGGGGAGGATGGTAGGGGATGAGAAGGTCAGTGAGGTACGGGGGGGCCAGATGGTGGAGGGCTTTGTAGGTAAGGACCAGGAGTTTGTAGTTGATGCGGTGAGTAACGGGAAGCCAGTGTAGTTCTTTGAGGACCGGGGTGATATGGTGCCATGATTTAGTGTGGGTGAGAAGTCTGGCGGCTGCGTTCTGAACACGCTGGAGTCTACTGAGGGAGGTGGAGCTGATGCCGTATAGGAGGGAGTTACAGTAGTCGAGGCGGGAGGAGATGAAGGCGTGAATGAGTCGCTCAGCTGCGGGGCGGGTGAGATAGGGACGGATTTTGGCAATGTTGCGGAGATGGAAAAATGAGATTTTGACAACTTGGCGGATGTGGGAGTCAAGGGAGAGGGTGGGATCGAATATAACCCCGAGGTTGCGTGCCTGGGTTGAGGGGGAAACAGGGGTGCCATCGATGGTCAGTGTGAGGTTGGGGGTTTTACTGAGGGTGGATTTGGAGCCGATGAGGAGGAGTTCAGTTTTATTGCTGTTGAGTTTAAGAAAGTTTTTTTGCATCCAGGATTTCAAGTCAGTCAGACAGGATTCAATGTGGGTGATGGGGGGGTTATGGAGGGATTTGGTGCTGAGGTAGATTTGAGTGTCATCGGCGTAGCAGTGGAAGTCCAGGTTGTAGTGGCGGAGAATCTGACCAAGGGGGAGGATGTAGATGATGAAGAGGAGGGGGCCGAGTACTGAGCCTTGGGGAACACCTTGGGTGACTGAAGCTGTGGCAGAGGAGTGATTGTTGAGGGAGATGAAGTGGGATCTGTCGGAGAGATATGACTGGAGCCACCTGAGTGCAGTACCTTCGATACCGATGTCTTGGAGTCGGTGAGCAGGATGTTGTGGCTCACGGTATCAGAGGCTGCACTCAGGTCGAGGAGGATGAGGATGTTGAGGGAACCGGTGTCAGCAGAGGTGAGGAGGTCATTGAGGACCCTGACGAGTGCCGTTTCTGTGCTGTGATGGGGACGAAAACCAGACTGAAGGGGTTCGAAGAGGTGATTTGATTGAAGATGGCGGTGAAGTTGTTTGGCGATGATGCGTTCTATTGTTTTGGAGAGAAAGGGGAGGTTGGAGATGGGGCGGTAATTACTTTGACAATTGTTCGTCTGTTTTGAGATATCTCATGTCCTATATAGTGCACTTCTTTTTTCACCAATTGGAGTTTTCGTAAAGGAACCTTTGTGCCCCTTGTGAAGCCAAATAATGTAACAAAGCATTTGTGTCAACATTACAATTCTCCTCAGATGTTGAGCATACCAACAAATCATCAATGTCATCATCAATGTCATCATCAATCAACTGAATTAAGGTACTGTCCCTAGGAAACACAAAACCAGCCATATTCTCTTGCAAGGAAGCAGAATATACTGTCTGCAATTCTGAATAGCCCTGTGGACATTGAGTCCACTTGTACTTTTTGTTCTTGAATGTGAATGCAAACCAATTTTGAGATTCAGGATAAATTGGAACCCTGAAAAATGCATTAGCCAAATCTATCACAGTGAACCAATCTGCATTGCCAGGTACTGAAGAAAAAATGTTGCTGGGTTAGGTACAACAGGTGCTCGAGCAAATACAGCTTCAATTACAGCACGCAAATCATGAACAGGTTGCCAAGTTTCACCATCAGCCTTTTTTTTACTGGGAAAAGTGGAGACGTTGGCGCTGGAACAATTATTCCGTCTTTCAGGAGTTGCTCAATAATGGGAGCCATGCCTTCCTCTGCATCGGGTCTCAGAGGATACTGCCGTTTATTAGGTCGGTAATCAGATTTAGGAACCACAACCATTGGTGTTGCATCCTTAATTAGACCCATATCATACTTATGAGTAGACCATAACTGTTCTGGGACCCCGTTCAACGCCGGGTGGTTTTTAAATGAACTCAGGAGTGCTTGGGGAGTGGCATGCCATAAGATCAACAACCTCAGATTTCCTCAACTCTAAACCATTGTCATTGCATACTAGTGTTGCACGGTGTACCGATACTTGAAAGGTACCGCGATACCCTGCCGTTAAAAACGGTACGATTCCTCCGTTTCATTAGTATCGGTACTTTAAGAATGACGGGGAAAAGTACTCCCGTGAAAAAGCGCCGTTTTAATAAGAGCCGTGTGTGTTCAGCGCTGTGTGTTCAGCGCTCTGCTTCCACTCCCTGCACTGCAGCCGTGCCTGCAGTCCCGCTCCTCTCAAGCACGTTCTAAGTCCCTCCCCTCTCTCGTGCACGCGGCCACGCGCTAGCTGCCAGAGCATGTGAGAAAACGAGAAGCATGGCTGCAAGTGGGAGTGCAACTGCCGCTGCGCCTCGGCTTGTTGACAAAAAAGACGCCAGAAGTCTGTGAACGGGCCGTTCAGGTGTTCAGAGCAGAGCTCCCTGTGGGAGCGGCAGAGCGTGATGTGCACTGAACAGTTTTTCTGTCGCAATATTATCGTTGAGCAAACTTAACTAGCAAACTAGCATCACTATCTGCTAACGTTAGCTTTAGCCTTCGTTTTCTATTAGTTTTTTTCATAGGCTATAAACGGAGGTGGTATAAGTATATATCTTGTACTTGAGTAAAAGTAGAAGTACCAGAATGTAGGAACAATCCTGCAATCAAAATGTTCCTCAAATGAAAGTACAAAAGTATTATCATCAAAATATAGTTAAAGTAGCGACAGTAAAAGTAGAAGTACTCAGGTCTTGTACTAGAAGCACCAGAGTGTAGGAATACTCTGTTACAGTAAAAGTACTGCATTCAAAATGTTCCTCAAGTAAAAGTATTAAAGTAGCGACAGTAAAAGTAGTCATCACTAATACATGTAGTGGAGTAAAAGTACACCATGTACCTCTGAACTGTAGTGGATTAGAAGTACAAAGTAGCAAAAGAAACATTGAAATACTTAAATAAAGTACAAGTATCTCAAAATTGTACCCAAGTAGTACTTGAGTTTATGAACTTAGTTACTTTACACCAGTGGCTATAAAGATAGAAAGACTAAGCCTTGCACAGAGGCATGAAAATACATTTTCAAAATGCTCAACAGTGCTGCCAAAATGTTAAACTCACTGCTACACAATTAAAATAAATGCTTTTATATATATTTATATTAGATGTGACTATTTGGTGTTTCTGTTCTTAGTAACACTGCTGCTTTAGTTGTTCTGACTGCTAAAATCATCTGTTATTCCTAATTTTAAAGCCGATATTCCGTGTTTCCCTTTTTTTAAGAAAAGTATCGAAAAAGAATCGGAATCGCAATTCTTGACTTGGTATCGGTATCGAAACCAAAATGTTGGTATCGTGACAACACTATTGCATACAATAGTCAGGCCTAGCGCACACAGCAGATGTCTTCCTACTGGACAATCTGGCACAATCACAAATTGGTGACGTATATTTGAAACATCAAAGTCTTTGCATTCAACTGGACATAGCTTAGTCACTCCACATTTTGTAGGTGTGCCTGTAACTCCAATACAGGTCTTTATGTCATTAGTCATCTCAAAATCCTCTGTTATTGATCACAATGAAGATTTGGTTGCTCCTGTATCAGCCAACATCTCGTAGGTTTTGCCTGAATTGTTAATTTGAACATTGGAAGTTCTTCAGATTTGTAATGAAGAGAAAGGTAGAACTGATTAGTTATTTCAGAAACATTTGTTTGGGGACTTTTACTATCTTCCTGTAGAATGGCAGTAGAATCTGAGGCTTGCTCGGGAAGTCATGATCTTTGAAATGGGCGGTTCTTGTTGGCAAATGGTCTATTTACTGACACATCCCAATTTGGTGGGTATGATTTTCCTTGATCATTATCCCATTCCCGTGGTAGTATTTCAGTTTGATGGCACCTGTGACAGGTATCTTTGTATTTAAAGAAAGGTTTCTTTTCTGGCCCCCTCCCTTTGTATTCACCTCTTCGTCTTCCTCTGTTTGCTGCTGTTGAATAATAAGCCAGCTGAAACATCTGAAGTTTCTCAATGTTGACTTTGGTCTTCTTTGCATTATGATTATTATCATCCTGAACAATAGTTTCAGCATGTGAGCAGTATTTCTTTACATCAGTCAACCTGGCACTCTGCCACGCAATGCAATGCCTGACAAAAAGAGCTCTTATATCTGGTAACAATCCATCCACCAAAGTCTGGACCAATTGTCTTTTCCATACTGAATCATCAACAGTAGTGGATGGTTGTTCATTTCCACTGTGTGCATTGAACACTTTAATCTTTCTTGAGAAATAATCATCAAACATTTCCCCTGATTTTTGGGGACATGTGTTCACAGTTGTCATATTTATCATTGGCTTGTATTTCATCTCTAGTGACTGGCGTAAAGCTGCAAGCTGAGTCTGATATGTGGAAGTATTGTCAGTACTCCATGCAGCAGTTGCATCCCAATTAGCAGGTCGGACTTCGACCCAACCAAGACCCATTTTAGTTGAGCAGACATGGTCCATTTCAGCTGAAGTAGGTCTGTACTGTATCACAATTTTTTCCAGACCGTTGGCAAATACTTTCCCATTATTCTTTGGTTCTGGAAGTTTTTCAATAATAGCTTGTAATTCTGCAACTTTACCCGTACCGTTTGGACATTCCATCATTGGTCCAAGCATCAAGTTGTTTACTTCAGATTGTTCTTCAGGTACAGATAAGAAATGTGGCTGTGGTGGGGCACTTGACTGATAAATAGTTCCTGATCTTGTCTTTCCATTGTCTGGACCAGAAAGGGAAAGGGGATTTTACTGTGCTTGGAGAAGCAGGCTGCTTCATAGCTTGTTCTAGCAGCCCCCTGTATGGTGGGGGTGACAAAGCCCCAAGGTTATTTGCAGCAGTCTCAGCTTTGTTTACATTATAATCTCCTTCAGCTGCCCCTTCATATCTTATGTCTATCAGCAGATGAGGTTGCTGTGCAGCAGGCTGAGCTCTGCTAATTTGTTGTGGAGACTGTATTGGACAGTCCAGATCAAATGCCCCTTTCACACCAGCGCCTTTTCAGCTCCGGCTCGGAGCTAGAGCCTGAAAAGCACCGGGTTTTCCAGTTCACACCGGAGCTGCGCCGGCTCTTAGCTCCGGAATCCGCTTCATTTCCAGCTCCAAAAAATTGTCGGTCCAGAGGCAAGAGCTTTGGAGCTAAGAGGTGACGTCGCTTACGTCTCTCTTACGTCGAGGCGTGCAGGAAACTAAACCCACCTCCCATGAACACTGTTATGCCTGCCTACAAGCAGTAGTGCCTATAAACACACTTTATAAAGTCAGGCAACACTAACCAGGCTTCGTGTGATTCTGTTTATTTGTGCCTTACTTTGACCATCCGTTCGCTGTTATCGATCATTGTGGAGAGAGGCAGACGTGTTGTTTTGTATTATTGCAGCTATCGGATGCAAGTAGTCAGTTTAGCTTCGGTTGCTATGCTAACATCACCCGTTTTATACCAGAGAAACTTTCATAACAGCGTTGTGATACCAAACAGTGTCAATTCAGACTGACACACATTCACTTAGGCTAAGGGGAACTGGGGATATGCATCAGCTGCTTGTGTGAGTCGGACACTGCAGTGTGAGCTAACCGGGAGCTAACGGGAGAATAAACTCCCGTGGAAGAGCAGCACTGCAGCGGTCGGTAAATGCTGCAGAAACACATTAATAAACAATGAACCACGGCACTCTGGAGCAAAGTATAAGGTTGGAGAAGTCGTTATTCAATTTATTCTGGCTTCGTGTGATTAAAAGCAACACGATCATCGACCCGACGCAGTTGTTGTTGTTGTTGTGAGCTGCCGTAATGGCTGCCGTTGGGGGGCAAATCAGCGATGTAAACGGTGACGTCATGACGCAGCAGGGGCAGCTCTGGGGCGCCAGTGGGCGGTGTGAACAGAGCGGGAGCTGAAAAGAGAAACCGGAGCTGAACCAGAAAAGCTCCCGCTCGGAGCTAGAAACTGAAAAGCGCTGGTGTGAAAGCCGCAAAAGTCAACTTTGTGAACACTGATCGTTGTTTTTGGCCGGCTATGAATTATCTGATTCGTGTGGCTGACCCTTCGACCCATGGCGCTCCAGACCCCAAGGCACTCTGTCATGTACTCAAAATCCCAATCAGGGGGGGCAACCGGGCGAAGCTGATCAATTAGGTCTTTCAACATTGCTATGTCAGACTTTTCAAAAGAGCCATCTTGAGACCATTTTGGCTCAAAATCTGCAACAACCCTACAAAATGGCGTTGTGTAATACGTTGAGCCTGTCACCTCTTCAATCAGGCCTCGAGGAGTCATTTTTATCATATTGTCACTTGCATCATCAGTACTCAATGAGACAAACATTCTGACGCTCTTACAAACTTACTCAACCCTCTTCCTATTTTCAGCTTCCTTTTCCCAAAGTTTCAAACTCTCAAGCTGTTTAGACCATTTCTTGTTAACTTTTTTGCAGGCCCTTACTTTTGCTTTTTTAATCTTTTCTTCAAATCTTTTCGACATTCTTTTTCGCAGTGATATCAAGGAGGCATGGTGAAAACTCCCACTTTGAGGAAATCCCAAATGCCATGCCATTTTGGCAAAAATGTTATGGCTGATTTACCATATTTGTCATACATGCATTTGGCTGGACCTTGGAGGTCCTTCTGACAGCTGCCATTAGTGCCCATAGCGACCCCCTAATGATTTGTAACCCTTTTGATTTAGTTATTCTTATTTTTACTTACTATATATAAAACAAAAATGTGTTCTTCTTTCTATATCTATTCTAGGTGAAAATAAAAACGAAATATTTTTATTTCAATATAGCTACTTCATATACTCAGCACATCTCGTTTTACTTTCCCTTAATGTTACTGTATGTAATATAACTTTTTCCTTTGAAATATAATTAGGGACAATTCTTAGTTAAATGACAAATACCATGAAATTCACAATTCAATGCAATGGTAACAATCAGTTCTCAAAGACTATGTTTAAATAGCAACAAATCATTGTCTAATATTTATTTCAATATTTCTACTACTTCAAATCACACATTAATCTATTAATTTCAATGTATTCACTCCAACTTCAGATCACTCATTGATCTTTTACTCCTTATTTTTAAACAGGCCTCAGAGAAAAGAGCAAACAGACACACTGCTGCTCTCCCAGCTGATAAAACAAACGGTCTCCTCTTTTACAGAATCGGAAAAAGGGGGGGGGGGAAATACTTTCACAGACAAATACAGACACACCCCGGCTGGAGCTCTCAGCCTTTTCAGGAGAAGGGGGGCTTCTTTGACCAATTAACAACAAACTATGGTATACCAAAACATTTAGCGCTTTATACTGAGTATCTAACTCATTACGGCCTGATAAAACATGGTTTCCTCCACTTTTGTATAGTGAATTCACAGAGTCTCGAGCAGAGCTTTTTATATTTTTAACTCCCTCGACTCAGATCGGACTTATTAATCTCTTAATTACCGAACGGACCGGAACAGAATGTGCACTTAGCTCGCAAAGCAAATATGTATTCCTCAGCCAATAAATCTCTGAACCCCAAGACAAATCATTAGGATCTTCTCAGGCAGAATTCAAGACTACGGGCAAATACAGTGATTCCTCCAGCATAACATGTCATTACGGCTAGCAAAGATCATATTCCTGAATATTAAGCTTCTCAGGCAGACTACGAGCAGGATACAGTGATCTCTTCAGATAAACATTTATCAACATAAAACAAGACCTTTACGAATCAACTGACAACCAACAGACAGAACAAACAACAATCAAATGACAATCAACAAACAGATTTTCAACCATACTGTAGCTGTGCCCCAAATCCACTCCCCTGCTTTTTTCTTACATTTTGAAAAATAACCAATACAACTTCAAAAATCTATTTCATTCCAAATACGTTTTGCTTACTGTGAGTCGGTATTTCTTCTGTGGAAGTCTCAAGTCTGGTTTCTCAATTCCTTGAGATTTACCACAGCCGTCTCAGGGCTGCCTGGCCAAGGGAGTTGAGACCTCCAGGGAGAAACACAGCAACTCGCAGCATCGGCATCTCGGTAGGATCTCCAAAATGTTGTGGCAATTCAGCACTCACAACAGGAAAGAATAAAACGAAGAGGAATCAATAAAACACAGATATAGTTGATTAATTATTATTTTGTTGTACAGCAATCAATAATAATAATGAGGAAACATTACCTTGCACACAAGCAGTCAATAGTGGTAATGCTCCAACGAGTACAAGTCTTTCACATCATATATAGCAGCTGTAATGAACGCACACACCATTTTCCTTACATTAGCCAACACACCCACATATGTTCCAGATGTCGTAAGGTCATTATCTCATGACCTCTTTAGGTGTAATTCATACCCAGTCAGGATATTAACCACCTAACTAACAAGACTTAACTGTATTATCCTGAGTAGGGCCTATTTGCACTTCCGCTCACCCCTAATAATTGCGGAAGAGACGATGGGCCTCTCTTCTCTGGAAACTGTAATTCAATAACATACCTAATTATATTGACTAGGTCCAAGACTGATATAACATTGTGTTTCCTGTTTCCTGCAGACGTCCAGCAGCTGGTGGTGGTTAAAGAAGAGCTTCTCCCTGACCAGCAGGAGTGGAGCACCAGTCTGGACCAGGAGGACCCAGAGCCCCCCCCACACATTAAGCAGGAACAGGAGGAACTCAGGATCAGTCAGGAGGGAGAGCAGCTTCAGGAGCTGGAGGAGGCTGATATCACCAAGTCCACTTTCACTCCTGACCCTGTGAAGAGTGAAGATGATAAAGAGAAACCTCAGTCCTCACAGCCTCGTCAAAGACAAACTGAACACATGGAAACAGAAGCTGATGGAGATGACTGTCGAGGACCAGAACCAGCCAGGAACTCAGATCCAGAGAGCAGTTTACAACCAAAGACTGAGGACAACACTGGAGGATGTTCTGAACCTGACACTGGAGACTCTTCTGAACCTGACACTGGAGACTCTTCTGAACCTGACCCTGGAGACTCTTCTGAACCTGACACTGAAGACAGTGCTGATTGGAAGGAGACCAGAGAACCTGCGTCAGGCTCAAACTCACTGAAAAATGAAACAGAATCTGTAAGTGATTCAGGCCCTAGTGCTGAAAAGAAACAATTTGGCTGCTCTGTGTGTATGAAATATTTTACAAGTGCAAGAAATGTAAAGGAACACATGAGAATCCACACAGGAGAGAAACTACACCGCTGCTCAGTCTGTAAGAAAGCTTTTGCAGAGAATAGAGATTTAAATCGACACATGAGAATCCACACAGGAGAGAAACCATTTAGCTGCTCAGTTTGTACCAAATATTTTGCAGTGAGTGGAAATTTAAGGACACACATGAGAATCCACACAGGAGAGAAACCACACAGCTGCTCAGTTTGTGAGAAAGCTTTTTCACGAAGTGGACATTTAAAGGCACACATGAGAATCCACACAGGAGAGAAACCACACAGCTGCTCAGTTTGTGAGAAAGCTTTTTCACGGAGTGAACATTTAAAGGAACACATGAAAATCCACACAGGAGAGAAACCACACAGCTGCTCAGTCTGTAAAAAAGCTTTTTCAGAGAATAGAGATGTAAATCGACACATGAGAACCCACACAGGAGAGAAACCATTCGGCTGCTCAGTTTGTGAGAAAGCTTTTTCACGGAGTGGACATTTAAAGCGACACATGAAAATCCACACTGGAGATAAACCACACAGCTGCTCAGTCTGTAAGAAAGGTTTTTCACGGAGTGAACATTTAAAGGCACACATGAGAGTCCACACAGGAGAGGAAATATACAGCTGTAATGTTTGTGACAAAAGATTTAAATGGTGTATTGATTTCAATAGACACAAGTGTGTTGGTCGTCAGTCCTCACAGCTTAATGAAATTCAAACTGAGGATAACAGAGAGGCAGAGCCTCCAATCAGTAGCTCAGCTGAACACATAGAAACAGAAGCTGATGGAGAGGACAATGAATAAGTCTTATGACAGTTCACCCATGAGAAAATCTGTCTGACTGGATTAACATTGTTGCACAACATTCATATAAGACTTAAATGAACTCCATCTTTATCAACATAAGTGGACAATATGTTTAATGTTTTTGTCATACTGATTTTCTGATGTATACTTTAACCACTGACTGTTGATGAACCATTTTATTGTGGATTGAGGGCTCCAAGTTTCCATATAGAGATAGGATGATTTGTTCCTTATTTCTAAATGTTTTGTATCATTGCTATCCTCTTAATGAGCCCTGTTTTACATAAATGTACCTGTTATCTGATTGTTTTTGCTTCTGTAACTGTAAGGGAATACATTTGTCTATTTTGTAACCTGATGACCTAATGCCGTTACTCCCTAAGGGTTTAGGGTAAAAGGGAAGCAACATGAAACTGGATGTTCTTGGTAAGAGGTTAATTTTAATAAACTAAAATATCGGTTGTTTAAACAAGGAGCTGTCTAGGTATAATATAAGTAAACAAAAGGAGGCCACAGATGATCACAATCACAGAACAACATGGGCACTTAAGGCGAAAATAGTGAGGCGTTTTAGAGAGCACACCACACCTTTATCTATTTAATATAGATAAAGTAAGAAATCATTCCAATGTGTATAGGACCGTCCACCCCCAAATAAAGCAGGTTAAAATAATTAAATTGTAACATGTTCCTTTAGTAAACACTGAAAACGGGTCCCACAGACCGAAACAGCACACAAAGGTTAAAGGTAAGCATATACTAATGTTAAAATGTGCTAAATATATACACTGCAAAAAACTAAAAAAAGAAGATTAAAAGATGCCCCCGACTTGTTTTATTTTTTTAAAGTAGCCCTCACCCTAAAAAAGGTTGGTGACCACTGCTCTAGACTATGAGGAAGTAAAAAGAGCTATTCTTAGAAAATATGACAAATCCAGAAACCTACAGACAAAGGTTTCGCAGTAATGAGGTTGAACCACAGGAGAGCCCAAAATAACTTTATGTCCGTTTAAAATAACTTTATGGGAAGTGGGTTCAGCCAAAAGGGAAAACTGTTCAGGAAATTGGAGAAATGATTGTCCTTGAACAGTATGAGAATCAGTGGTGGGTTTAGGATTTTAGGAGATTCGGGGCTTATCCCAGGAGTTGTTCGGGGGGAGGGGTTGCAGGGGTAAAGTGCCGTTTTTTACAAGTGGGGGGTGGACCGAACATCCTTTAGGGGGGGTCCGGGGGCATGCTCCCCCGGGAAGATTTTCTTTTTAAAATATTGAAGTTAAAAGCATCAATCTGGTGCACTTTGAGAGGAACATTAACCCTACCTTAATAATACCTTAAAGCGGACAAAAGGCACTGGAGAACACTTATTCACTAACACCCTTTAATGAAGCAAACTAATGCCTTAACTCACTCAAATACAGTAGTTTACTTATTTCGGTGAAACTAATGTGCGTAGAGTTTTAAAGGATGTGGATAGTCTCACCTTGATCCTGGCGCATTGCTTATCGTTTTATTGATCTATTCTCATCCACCATCTTTGTGGAACGACGGATCAGCTTTTTACTCTCGCAAGGATCCTGGAGGGGGCTTGGGAGTACGCTTATCCGGTCTACATGTGTTTTGTAGACTTGGAGAAGGCGTATGACCGAGTTCCCAGGGAGTTACTGTGGGAGGTGCTGCGGGGGTCTCTACTCAGGGCCATCCAATCTCTGTACTCCCAAAGCGAGAGCTGTGTCCGGGTCCTCGGGAGTAAGTCGGACCCATTTCCGGTGAGGTTTGGCCTCCGCCAGGGCTGCGCTTTATCACCAATCCTGTTTGTAATATACATGGATCGGATTTCGAGGCGTAGTCATGGGGGACGGGGTCTGCAGTTCGGTGGACTAAGGATTGCACCACTGCTTTTTGCAGATGTGGTTCTGATGGCTTCATCGGTCTGCGACCTTCAGCACTCACTGGATCGGTTCACAACCGAGTGTGAAGCGGCTGGGATGAGGATCAGCACCTCCAAATCTGAGGCCATGGTTCTCAGCAGGAAACCGATGGACTGTCCACTCCAAGTAGGGAATGAGTCCTTACCCCAAGTGAAGGAGTTCAAGTATCTCGGGGTCTTGTTCTCGAGTGAGGGAACAATGGAGCGTGAGATGGGCCGGAGAATCGGAGCAGCGGGAGCGGTACTGCAGTCGCTTTACCGCACCGTTGTGACGAAAAGGGAGCTGAGCCAGAAGGCAAAGCTCTCTGTCTACCGGGCCATTTTCGTTCCTACCCTCACCTATGGTCATGAAGGATGGGTCATGACCGAAAGAACGAGATCGCGGATACAAGCGGCCGAGATGGGTTTTCTCCGCCGGGTGGCTGGTGTCTCCCTTAGGGATAAGGTGAGAAGTTCGGTCATCAGGGAGGGACTCGGAGTTGAGCCGCTCCTCCTTCGCGTCGAAAGGAGCCAGTTGAGGTGGTTCGGGCACCTAGATAAGATGCCACCTGGGCGCCTCCCTAGGGAGGTGTTCCAGGCACGTCCAGCTGGGAAGAGACCAAGGGGTAGACCTAGGACCAGGTGGAGGGATTATATCTCTTCGCTGGCCTGGGAGCGCCTTGGGATACCCCAGTCAGAGCTGGTTGATGTCGCCAGGGAAAAGAAAGTTTAGGGCTCTGCTGGAACTGCTACCTCCGCGACCCGACCACGGATAAGCGGGAGAAGATGGATGGATGGAACCAAAGTCAATTTAAATAGTGGGCAAAAATTGGTTAATTGCCATGCATGTGGTGTTTGATATCGTTTACGTTGAATTTCAACTACTTTAGGCAGTATATTTAATAAACATTTTATATTTAAAATGTTGGCACACAACATTATTAATGTATACATTTTTGTCATTTAAAAAAAATTATGAATCCATTTATTTTATTGTGTTTCCTTGAGGCTGGGGAAGATATCCAGCAGTTCAACATGCACATGTTATATTACAAGTAAGTATAAGTATAACATGAAGGAAATAAAATACGTTTCATAGGAGGATGTGGAATTGTTTTCTCTCACCTTGTAATTACAGCCTGTCCTCCTACAAAAACTACCAAATGGGTCGATTGTTTAAGCAGCTTAGATTACGACCCATAGCCACGTTATAAAGTGTAGCACCTCTAGTGGTCGTGTAAGAAACAACATGCTCCCGTTTATTCACAAATAACTCTCTGGAAAATCCTAAATTGTAGAATAGTTTTGCCATTCAAATGCTATTTGATTAGATTTCTAGCGAGAAGTGTATATTGTACTTTTAAAATTCACGTCCAGTCGATGTGTAGGATCTATAGTTTGATAGATATTTACGAAGATGATCTGATATATATATATATATATATATATATATATATATATATATATATATATATATATATATATATATATATATATATATATATATATATATATATATATATATATATATATATATATATATCACTAGGTCTGTAAACATTGCTCTTCGTCCCTTTTTCTCTTGAACCTCGAAAGCAGCACTGACATCTTTCTTTCACCTTGTATGGGAGCTTTGAGGCGACAACTCATGTTAGTTGGATTGTTCATTTCGTCTATATACTCTATGTCCTCCATGGCATTACGGCATGTGGCTGCCAAACAAAAACCGTTAAATTAAAGTAAAATAATTTAACTGAAATAAAGTGCTTAAGCAACTAGTATACAGAAATTGTCCTTAAAGATTTTAGAGGAAACTTTCCTCTCTTTTCAAAATCCATTGTCTTAAAATGTTACATTAAAATACCTTAAATAAACTTCTGATGAGAAAAACATTTTTTTTGTATTAGATTTGTATGATCAAACACTAAAATAAATACAGAGCCTAAAGTTCTACAGCTAGAATACTGTTATTTTACAGCTTTTTTCTAACATTTTCTAATCAAACAGGTTCAATAAAATGACATCACAAAATGTTCTGTAGGAAACAATTACTCTTAAAACATTTGTAGAATTATAGTACAACTAATGAATACAGCATTTAATATTTAAACTAGGGCCGGGACTTTATGCGTTAAAAAAATTAACGCATTTTAATCGCACTTATTTTTGCACAGCGGAACGTTTCTCACTGGATGAGTTTCAGGCGTACCGATTATACTGGAGCACCAACTAACGTTCATGACTTCAGCATGGGACTTCAAACAACAACAAACCACGGTGAACAATAGTCAAACATGAACAAACAAGCTGATGAGACCGCTTTGGTCGGCCCCGTGGATGGGAAATGTTGTTTTAAAAAACGGACGGATGGAAGCGTCGATAAGAGCACGGTTGTGTGCAAATTATGCAAAAAAGAATTTGCATATCACCGCAGCACATCAAGCCTAAAGTATCACCTAAATGCAAAGCATGTAGCAGCTAGCAAGGACTATCCCGACTCCGAGTGCAAGGAACCACACCCTGACCCAACCCACACTCAACTAGATGACTGGTTTCAGGGCCAGGATAAGTAAGTCCACATCTGAGAAAATAACCAACTCCCTGGCTCACTGGATTGCACTCCACTTGGAGTAAAATCCATGTGAAAATTGATTCTCACTGTTCTCAGGTCAAATATGTATATTTGATTAAAAATGCGATTAATTTCGATTAATTAATTACAAAGCCTCTAATTAATTAGATTAATTTTTTTAATCGAGTCCCGGCTCTAATTTAAAAATACTTATAAAACAGTATAAACAAAAACTAAGTTGAATTATTTAAGATTACTTTGAAACATTCTCAACTGAAAATAACAGAAATTGCAAAATGGCGACACATGTTCACATTGTCAATTTGAAGGAGTAGTGTGCAGGATTTAGTACGTCTAACATTGTAGGTTCCAACCAATGGATAACTTGTTCACTCACCCTCCCATCCAAAGTTTTTAGGAGAATGTATATTGGCTGCAAAAAACTTGAGGCCCATTCATGTTTCCTCTGTCCATTCTACTGTAGACGTGGCAGTGCAACCTATGTAGTGGACATTATTAATCTTACCTTATATGCTTAAACCAAATGCTTCTCAAAACACCTATACCATTTCCTGAGATGTGCTGTTCTTTCTGCATACTCTAATGAGGGTTTTTATTCCCAAGCGCTTCAAGGCCACAGAGCTGATTTGGCAGACGATGTTGAGACTACTCCTTGTGAGACTACTAAGTCTCACAAGAACTTCCATATTCTGAGAACCGTTATACTATCTACAGCTCAAGGACAGGTGTCTAATAACAATATGAGACCGTGTGAAAGCAGATTTCTGAGCTTCCCGCCCTTTCTTGTATATAAGCTTTGCTATTGTGTTACTATTGCGCACACTCCTGCAGACTATCCTATACTCTGTGCGACCTGTGTCTTTGAAGCTTCAAATAAATAACCAGAAAGACAACTCTGTCTGTTTCACCATTTATTTTTGATCTTTGACTTGTGCATCTCCAGAGTATTGACTGGGTCTAAGATTTCCATAACACCTAGAGGACAAACAGATCAGAATCAGAAACGGGTTTATTGCCAGGTCGGTTCACACGTACGAGGAATTTGACTAGGTGTCGTACATACAAATAAAAAAATATAAAAAAGTACACAGATAGCGAACGATATTAAGAACACTGTAATACAAATATAGTAAGAGAAATAAAATAAAGCAGTAATTTACATCGAAATATAATGCAATAAATTATAGAATATAAAATATGTGCAGTAAGCAATATTTAAACATTGCATTATTTACCATCCTGTGATCTCCATTATGTAATGCATAGAGTCTGCGTTGTGGCTGAGGTAGAATAGAATAGTTTAATGTCATTATACATGTACAATGAGATAAATGCTTCTCCCTTTCAAGGGTGCCATCAAAACATCACAACATAAGACAACAAAATACACGCATCATACATACTGAGGAATAAGGGATAAAGAATAAAGTGCAGTAATTATTCCCAGGAGTATACAAATAAAATCTGTAATGTAATAAATAATAATAATAATAGTGTGTATTTATAATAATAATAGTAATGATATATATGTATATGTACAGAGTCACATTGATTCACATGTCAGGTGTTAAGAGCAATGATGGCTCTTGGGAAAAAAAACTGTTGTTTGTTTTGGATGTGATACACCTGTAGCGCCTGCCGAAGGGCAGCAGGTTGAACAGGTGAAAGCCGGGGTGTGACCTGTCCTTAACAATGTTTTTGGCTCTACTGAGGCAGCGGGATGAGTAGATGTCCATCAGGGAGGGGAGAGGGCAGCTGATGATCCTCTGTGCTGCTTTTACGACTCTCTGGAGCCTCATCCTGTCGGCCTCAGTGCAGCTGGCGTACCACACTGTGATGCAGTATGTCAATAGGCTCTCGATAGTAGAGCGGTAGAAGGTCACCAGCAGCTTAGTGGCCAAGTTGTTCTTCCTGAGCACCCTCAGGAAGTGCAGACGCTGCTGGGCCTTCTTGATGACAGCTGTGGTGTTGTCCTTCCAGGAGAGGTTGTTGGTGATGAGGACGCCGAGGAACTTGAAGGAGTGGACCCTCTCCACACACTCACCGTTAATGTCGAGGGGAGCAAGGTCGGTAGTATTACTCCTGAAGTCTACGATGATCTCTTTGGTTTTCGTGGGCTTCAGTGCCAGGTTGTTCACTGAACACCACGCTGAGAGCTTCAGTACCTCACTCCTGTAGGCCGACTCTTCTCCTCCTGAGATGAGCACCACCACGGTGGTGTCATCAGCAAACTTGACGACGATGTTCTCTGGGTTGGCTGGACTGCAGTCGTGGGTGTAGAGCGAGTACAGGAGAGGGCTCAGCACACAGCCCTGAGGAGTGCCGGTGCTGAGAGTGCGGGTGGAGGAGTGATGGGTGCCAAGTCTCACACGCTGGGGCGGTTAGTGAGGAAATCTTTGATCCAGGAACAGGTGGGTGGGGGAAAGATTTCCTCACTAACCGCCCCCAGCGTGAGACTTGGGGCCGCCCCCCAGGTAAAGTGTCAGTGGGGGGGGTGGGCCTTGTTGAGGTGGTGGCGAGAGGTGTTGGTCCTGATGGAGAGAGGTGTTGGTCCTGATGGAGAGAGGTGTTGGTCCTGATGGAGAGACAGGGTTCTTACACCTTTTCCAAAGTCAAATTCAAGCACATTTTCAAGGTGCATTTTCAAGCATCTTACAGCTGTTGTAAATTACATATTTATATACACATACTCAAATGATTATTTCCCTACCTCACATTAAATCAGATGTTCTTTATGCTATAAACAACCAAATGTGTGTTTCGTGATAGCCTTCTACACGAGGATGAAAAATTAAAGAAAAGAAAACTAAATTTAATATTTCAAAATTAGTGACCCATCTGTATGTCCCATATAACCTGTCTGAGCCAATATAAAACAATCAGCCAAATAACTTTAATACATTATTGATACTATTTTTGAGGTACTTTTAGGTTGGCAGTAAACACAAGTCAGAGGTACATGGTGTACTTTTCCTCCACTACATGTATGTAATCCCTTTAGTTACTTCACAGATCTGGATGAATGATGTGAAATATAATCAAGTGTTGAATCAGACTTTAGTTCCACCTGGAGTAAATCCACCAGCTACCCTGCAGTATACAAAGCCATTCAGACTAGCTGCACCTTTACCAGCTTTGAGAACACTTTCATGATCAATCATTATAAAACATATATATATTATTCTGAAATGGACCAATCTGCACAACGACTACTTTTACTGTCGCTACTTTCACTATATTTTGATGAGAATACTTTTCTACTTTCACTTGAGGAACATTTTGAATGCAGGACTTTCACTGTAACAGAGTATTCCTACACTCTGGTACTTCTACTTTTGCTAAGTACTTGTACTTTTACTAAGGTACAATATCTGAGTACTTATTCCACCTCTGGTAGTGTATTAGTCTGAATTGTAGCCACGAAATCACGCAGAGCTGCATAAAAATAGAAATAATATTTACAAATGTGTACAATGACTTGTAGGTAATGTTGACTACTCAAGACACCTGACTTATACTTCTTCAAAGGAAGACTGTGTTCATTCTACAAGTACATGGGATTAAAGCAACATGTAGTTTTACTTGTATAATACTTCAATTTTATATAAAAGACAGTTTGTTTTCATCTGTTTTGAAATAAACAAAGTCTTGGCTTTCAGAATATTAAACTTGTTTCGGCAAATTCAGATGATAAATACAACTTTGAAGCTTCGACATAATTACAAGCAGAGAACGGAGTAATGTAACATCACAGCAAGCATAACAACAGCCGGTAGGGATGTCCCAATCACCTTTTTTGCTCCCGATCCGATTCCGATCATTTGATTTTGACAATCTGCCGATACCGATCTTTCCCGATCCGATCTTTATGCAATGCATTAAGAGAAAAAAAAGGTAACAGATAACGGCTGGTCATCCAACGCGATGAATTCAGCCATCTTGGCTGTTATTTTGTTGGCCTTTTCACTGTTCTGGGGCAGTTTCTCTTTCCTTTTAAAAGTCTCTGAAAGTGTTGGTTGTTTCAGTGCCGTTACCTGAGTGGCCGCTGTGTACTCGTCATGTTGTTGTTGGTGTTTGTTTCTCAGGTAACGTATTAGATTGGTCGTGTTGAACGTAGCTCTGTTCTTTCCACCACGCGGAACCTCGGCCTTGCAAACATTGCATCTGGCTGTTACACTGCCTTCGCTTTCAATTTTATAATACTGCCAAACTCCTGACATTTTCTCTGTCCCAACTCCCGAGTCACCAGCTGAACGTAGCCTCTCGTTAGCTTACTGCTACTATTAGACACTGCGCCCACTCTGTTGCCAGATTTGAGAGAAATAAGCAACCAGGTCTATGAAAACAAGCCCAAAGAAAGCAACACGTATATGTTGTTGGGTAATTTTAAACCAAAACTAAGGCCTCAGGATGACTTTAAGACGTGAACATGGTCATTTTTGTTTTGTAACATTAAATAAAATTAAAATATTTTATAAAAAAAAATAATAATAATTCCCGATCCCCGATTTTTTTCTTTTGAAAATCACGTGATCGGATCGGGACATCTTTAACAGCCGGTGTTTCTTGTAAGTGTTTCCCCAGCACACAAACACAAAAATACACAAACACTTGCGGGATTCCCCCAGACCAGTTATACAAACGAAAATGTGTCTTCGGGTCAATGTGACTGATTTCGATAGAGCATGTCACATTTGGTTTAGGCACGAAACATACCACCAGTAGAAATACATTGCTTTCAAAATCGCTCTGTGACGAATCAATAGATTATATTTCGTGACTATAACACGAAATGCCATGAGTGTTTCATCCTCTGAACACCACAGGATGGCGACTGTAACGCACATATTAACATGGGTACGCTCCTCTGAAATTGTTGTCCCCTGCAATTATTATTATACCTCAATCGAGTTCGCTATTTAGCTCGCTAACGTTAGCTTAAACAAACGTAACATGCAACGTTAGCCTAATCTAAAATGCTCTCCTATGGCGTACCTTTCATGTGGCTCGTCAGCGCAGACTCTCCCATCGTTATTTTTGCAAACTTTGCAGGAGGCTACTCGTGGGCTTGACCCTTGTCTTAGCGATGGCTTGTATTTGTCTTCTGCTAGCCAACGCTCGTTGAAACGGCAACCTCCTGGCACACAGTCATCTATCACTCTCATCAGAATATCCAGGTCACACGTAACACAAACACTTGCAGGTCGCGCGCATAGCGCGGGAAGGTGCAGCGGAGCTGTTTTATGTAGAAGCGAAGCAATTATTTTCTTTTAATCGAAAAAGCTAACTATTCAGTCAGACAGCAATTTATTGTAAAAGTAAAGCATTTACATTTTCAAGCACTTTCTCAATTTCAAGCACCATTCCCAAAATGCAAGCACTTTCCCAACCTTGAAAACACCACGTCAAATTTCAAGCATTTTCAAGGATTTCAAGTAGGGATGCACGATATTGTTTTTTTGAAACAGATACCGATAACTTCCTGCTTCTCAAGACCGATAACCATAACCAATAATATATATATATTAAATGTACCTGTAGTTTTTGCACACCTGGTGGTAAAAAAAAGACTAGTAGTGAGCAAATGACATGAGCGTTACTACTATGAACAAAACAAAGCCAAGAACAGTTTTGACTCTTCAAAGTGACCAAATTTATTTTCCAAAATAAAGTTCTTGCCTTTTTCAAAAGCCTCGTCGATAGGTAAAAGCCCCGGTGCCTTTGCAACTGGCTTTGGATTCACTGCTAGTTTAGCAGCGCAGGCGTCTTCGTACGCTTTTAACACACCATCGTAGCGATGGCGATGTTTCAGGTGACTAATCAGGTCGGAAGTATTATAGCTCGTTACCTTTTTCCCTCCTCGTAGAACTTCTGCATTGCATTCGTTAATACAAATAGCAAACGAACTATCTAACTCTGAAACCTTGAAATAGTCCCATACTACCGACGACATGTTTGTTTACTGTCCTGGCTTCACGGCAGCACACCATTTACGTCACAGCCAGGCACGAGTTAGGGAGCGCTGGATTTGTGAAAAACTCCCTCTTCCTAAACCACTAATACCACAGTACTGGCAAAACGTGAAAAACAAGCGCCCCTCATCCCAATCCACCCACACCGCAGGATTTTTTTCTACCCAAAAAATATATTGTATATTATCGGGGCTATTAATACTTTTATCGGGTTGACGTCATAATTCCTAATATCGGACCGATAATTATCGTGCACCACTAATTTCAAGCACCCGTACGAACCCTGGAGAGAGGTTCTGGTCCTGGTGGAGAGAGGTTCTGTTCCTGATGGAGAGAGGTTCTGGTCCTGATGGAGAGAGGTTCTGGTGCTGATGGATTGTGTTGAAGGCAGAGTTGAAGTCCACAAACAGGATCCTGGCGTAGGTTCCTGCTGTGTCCAGGTGCTGGAGGAGGAAGTGAAGTGATAACTATTAGTAAACCATAATGATGGATGTTATTATCAGCAGCTGCCAATAGATCCCCTAAATATTGTATGATGGACCTTTGAAGCACAAGCACACGCGCATTATTGTGGGAAATGCCGTGTGTAAATTGAAAAGATAATACATTTGCAACATAGGTAGTCCTAATGTTTGGAAATGCATGTGTGTATAATAGGAAGATGATATAAGATACTATATGTATGCATGTAGTACCACCCTTGCTAGCGATTCCCTCTAGTTTAGCATACTCAGCTTCGTTGTCCCTGGCCATAGAATCACGATTTTATGGGGCCGGAAAAAACTGGGGGAAAATACACACTAGCTGGTACTACGCTATAGAGAGGCGAAGTCACGCCCATCTACTTCCGGCCCATGGGACCCCGGAAGCGAAAAATTTACATTGAATTCAATGGAGAGAGAACACGTATCTTTTGATCCCGTTTGAATTGTGCCACGAACTACACATATGATGTTTGTCAATCTTAAACAATAAGTTCCATGTCAAAAAAGTCACATTTTTTCGTAAAACTGTTGAAATATAAGACTATGAAAAATACGCGACTACAAAGACTACAAATCCCAAATCCCATTCTGGCTCGCGTAAGTGATGTCACAGGTGATAATGCTCCAAGTGGTTGCGACTCGTAATTAAAGCGAAGAAGAAGATCTCATAACTGATTTATTCCCTCCAATAAATAAGAGATTGCTAAAAATAAATTCACTTTTACAAGATGCCTGTGTGCTTTGTACCAGGTTGCAATCACATACGTGATCATACTTATAGATCATAGCTCGTTCTATCGCTTCCCGTCTGATGAAAGGACCAGGAGTAGCTGGATCAGAGATCTCAGGTAATACACATGTTGTGCATGGAACACAGTCAAGCTAGCTACATAGCTAGTAGCGAGCACGTTAGTTAGCATTACATTACTTAGCCTTGTCATTTGTATTAGCCTTAACATGAAGTGAACCCAAATGTTAAACAGTAAGAGTAGTCATGATGTTAAGTATTTTGTGAAACATTTGAAGAGGAACCTATCGCCAGGTGCTAAGGGGGCGGGAGGTAGGCTAACGGCAGATTAGCATCTGCGATCTTTTCTACTTAATGCTATCTGCTCAAATGGTTAACATTGAACATTAAAAGATCAGGCAGTTCAGGGAGAGTCGAAGGAAGGAAGGCAGGCAGGCAGCTTTGCATGACATGTATTTATTTATAGAAGGACCATGCATACACAAACATTAATCTCAGCAAAGAGAAGAGATGCAATATGCCAGATTATAGCTAATAGCTAATTTCCATTTGTGGTCCATTCTTCTGGACGTGTTTCATTGTGATGATAGTGAGTCAATCTGTTTGTTGGAAAGACAGTAGTTGAGTGATTACTGATAGAACATTATTAAAAGAGATAATTATTCAAAGTGTTGTTACTGACCTTTTTCTCTTTTATTTCCTTTCCCTCACCTGTAACTGCTGAGACCCTGAGGAACATGCACACTGGACTGACCTGCTCTGGCAACCTGATTTCCACTGTACGTAATAGTATTTGGTTATGGTATATTATTTATATACATCAAAGGCACAATGCACCCCCAGAGACACACATGTATTGAGTGTGATATTGTGCATAGGTCAAGTGAAATCATCTTTACATACTAGAAAACTGTAGGAGCGGCAACTTGTTTTGAAATTGAATTTTTAATATCCGATAATAAAGTTGATCTGTTTTCTTTATTCTTCTCTCTTCCCAGCTCCATCCATCACGTGCTCTGTTCCTGCAGGTCCTGCTTGCTAATCAATGCTTTATTTTTTTACACAATTACAAATAAAGTCAATGTGTTGTATGACATGAAGTTGTGCTTCATTCGGAGTCAATAATACATTCATTCTGCCTTCATCTGCACAATGACTGTGGACTGCACCGACATCCATGTAGCTGCCCCCAGTAAGATGAACCAAGCAAAGAGGGTCAACATCATGCCTAAGGACATCCAGCTGGTGCGCTGCATCCGCGAGAGAGGGCTTAGACTGACCTGAGACCAGCACACCCAAATACAACGGCTCTTTTAAGAACCACCTACAGTTTCAAAGAGTTGCAATCCTACGTTATTATAATTATTAAACTGGTTCATGTGTCACTTAGTTTACTGAACCGTGATGAAAGAAATGAGTGAGGTAGTGGTTTACTGAAGTTACAAAGACATTAATATATGAGTGACAGGTCAGTGTAAACACAAGCTTCTGTCAATTATGGATAATTTCTCCAACAGTCAACTATTTTCATAAAGAATATATATATTTTTCAAAGTCAACTTTATTGTCAATCTTACTCAGTTTGTGTTTATAGACAGAGATCAAAAATATTTTTAAATCAAATTATACAATTTACAGATATGTATACATATATATATTTGTATACATATCTATATATATATATATTTGTATACATATCTATATATACATATATATATATATACATATCTATATATATATCTATATATAGATATGTATACAGATATATATATAGATATGTATATATATATATATATATATAGATATGTATATATATATGTATATATAGATATGTATACAGATATATATGTATATATATATATAGATATGTATATATAGATATGTATACAGATATATATATATATAGATATGTATACAAATATATATAGATATGTATACAAAGATATGTATACAAATATATATAGATATGTATAAATATATATATAGATATGTATACAAATATATATAGATATGTATAAATATATATATAGATATGTATACAAATATATATAGATATGTATACAAATACATATAGATATGTATATATAGATATGTATACATATATATAGATA